>NC_056741.1:1601084259-1601270317 GCF_019279795.1 Protopterus annectens | reverse complement strand
GTTCATGATTACACGGGGAACCCTACCCACAATATGATGTATCGCCCACTACAAGTCACTGCAGCAATGTGGAATGAAGAACATCAGAGTTCCAGTGGTAAGTTGTCTGGAAACAACAGAGGTGCCAAGCTATCACCAAAATGTGTATCCTATCTTAATGGATGGAAGACAGGCCATAGCTAAGAGAGACACAGCTTCTGATATATGCATTGTGAGGCCTACAGTGGTTAAGGAGCAGCAGTACTTGCTTGGGCAGTCAACACCAGTCAGTGCTTTGGACAGGACCCCATTCCAAATACCTGTGAGCAAGGTTCATCTTGACTGGGAGAGTGGAAAAGGGAACAAGCAGGTAGGTGTGTTTGAGGATATCCCTTCAGATGTCTTAATAAAGAATGATTCTGATAATGTAGTACCTCATGTGCAGTCAGGCTTGGAGACAGGCAGGCAAGTAGGTCTGGTAGCCTGGGGGGGGGGCAGACAGACCCCCATGCCTGAAGGTGGGTCTTGTGATGTGGTTACTTCCGGGAGGGAGCTAACCTTGTAGCAGTGAGCCTGAAGGTGAATTACAGGTACTAGTGTTACCGTGGACATGGTGACTGCAAGGACAGAGGCAAGAGGCAACAGGTAGTACCCAGGCTAACAGTGAGGCACTGTGGTCAGAAGGTACTAGACTTTCTGTGGAAGGGTAGCTGGAAGAGGTTACAAAGACAGAGTTGAGACAGGCTCAGCTTTCGAATCCTACTTTACGGGGCTTGAGAGAGGTATGTAAGGAGGCACCTGATGCTCAAGGAAAGAGGAAGTCTGTACAATGGAACAAAGGGTTCCTGTACAGACAGTGGATTCCTGAGGAAGGGCTAGAGGGTGAGGTAATACAGCAGTTGGTAGTACCCAGAGCCTACTGTCTTGCACTTCTAGCCACAGCCCTTGACATTCCCTTTGCAGATCATATGGGTACAAAGCATACTAAGAGAGGCATTGTGCAGAACTTTTATTGGCCTGGGATTACAAAAGATGCAACAGGGTACTGCAGGACCTGTGGGCAGTGCCAAAAGGTAGGCAAGAGGCAGGGACATAAGTTGTACCATGTTAATATGAAACCGTATCATGATAGGGAGGCTTAAGTGCTAAGTATTTGTGGTGGATGGTAGGAAGAGTCTGTGGGGGATCTGGTGATTGTTCTCAGTGAGGCTCGGACTGACTTGTCTGTGGGAGAGGTAGCAATATCTCAATGGCTATCCCCCATTCAGGTTAACGAAATACAGTGTTACAGGAGTTTGCGGTCATGTTCACTGGGACACGCGAGTGCATTCACCTAATGCAGCACCATGTGGATACAGGACCCCAAAGGCGTATTAAGCAAACTCCTTAAAGAGTGCCTGAGCCAGTCAAACAGACTTTGAAGGAGGAGATAAAGGAGATGTTGGAGCTGGGGGTAATCCAGGACTCCTATAGTCCTTGGGCTTCTGCAGTACTGTTGGTATCAAAGAAAGATGGCAGTGTAAGATTCTGCGTAGATTACAGAAAGTTAAACAGTTAAATAGAGTCGGATGCGTACCACTTGCCTAAAGCAGATGAGGCTTTAGAACAGCTGGGTGGGTCTAAGTATCTGACCACCACTGATGTGACCAAGGGATACTGGCAGGTGCCCTTGACTCCCTTTGCTAGAGAGAGAGGCCAGCTTTTGTTAACACCTTTTGGATTACAGCAGTTTACAAGGATGCCCTTTGAAATGAATAATACCCCATCAACCTTCCACAGGCTAGCAGATAACATCTTAGGAGCAGGAGACTATGCTCGTGCTTATTTAGACAATATTACCATTTACAGTTATTCCTGGCAAGAGCACCTTACATAACAGGGACGTCTTTGGTAGATTAAAAAGGGCAGGGTTGACCATTATGTCTAGTAAGTGTCAGGTGGGTATGGCAGAGGTCTCCTATCTAGGACATAGAGTAGGGAGTAGTAAGATTAGACCAGAACCTGCCGAAGTGGAGGTTATTCAGGTGTGGCCTGCCCCGGTTACCAAAAAGCAGGAGAGCATTCTTAGGAATAAGCAGGTTACTAGTGAAAATTGTGCCCAACTATAGTACAATAACTGCACACCTTACTAACCTAACAAGGAAAAACAAGTCTGACAAGGTAGTGTGGACCACCGATTATGAACAGGAATTCCAACAACTTAAAGAAGCTTTGGGAGGACTCCCTGTGTTAGCCAGTCCAGATTACAGCAATGAATTTGTTGTGCAAGTGGATGCTTCATATTATGGGGTGAGGGCTATACTCAGCCAAGTTTTCTCAGAAAGAGAAGAGCATCCAATGGTACATCTCAGCTGTAGACTGCAACCCAGGGAGGAATATTATGCAGCAGTGGAGAAAGAATACCTAGCCATAGTATGGGCACTGCAAAAGTTTCAGCCTTGCCCATATGGAAGAAAATTCATTGTGGTTACAGACCATAATCCTTTACATGGCTCAATAGAGTCAGTAAGCAAAATGCCAAGTTACTGAAATGGAGCATAGGGTTACAAGTATATGACATGACGGTGTAACACCTTAGTGGGGTCAATAATGCTAATGCAGATGGACTGTCAATAAGGGGAATGGGTGGATACATTTTCAGTCAGACCAGTTTTTCTCAAGCTATGTTTTCCCAGGGTCACTTGAAAATCTAGCTCGAGTCTTCAAGGGGGGAAGAAATGTAAGGACATTAGATACTGTTACCTGTGCTAGCATGACTGGCTAAAGTTTTGTAAATAATTGCAAATTACCCTGTGTTGCATATGCCAGCATGGCTAGCTATAATTTTGTAAATAAGTTTGTGTCTTTTGATCATCACTCTGATTTATGCAAGATGTTTGAATATGAAAGTGTTCTTCTGGGTGAAAACCTACATGTTTTTTAAGAGAGAATTCTGAATGCATGTTATGCCAGAGTCAGCTGACCTAGATGTTTTGTCATCATGTGCCAGGGTAGAAGAATAGAATTTTCACTGCAGCTGTTTATTTACTTTTCAAAGTCTGATATGAAAGAGCAGAATTCTCATAGCAGCTTCCTGTTACTTTTAAACAATTTGCTATAAAAGCAGGCTCCGAGTCAGTTGTTCAGTTGTTTTCCAGAGTTATTCAGCAGTAGTAGTCCAGTTGTTTCCAGAGTAGTAGTTCCAGTCGCTGAGGACAGACAACAGCAGTCAATCAGGTTTAAGAGACATGATCTGCCTTTTACAAATCCAAACTGGGTAGGGTCCAGAGTTTGGAGATTACCAATGTCTTTGTTTATGAGCTCCACGATGATACGTTCCATGGCCTTGCAGACCAGGCTCGTCAGGCTAATGGGGCGGTAGTTCCCGGGGTCCGTTGTGGCTCCCCCTTTGTGGAGTGGGATAACTGTTGCGGTGCGCCATTCAGTGGGTACAAAGCCTGAGGTGAGGCTATGATTGAACATGGTACTTAGGTAGGGTAGAAAAACAGAGTTGGCCAGCAAAGATAGCAGTCAAGCATACAGCCAAAATAAGATAGTAAATGAACAGACTTTATTTGATATAAAAATAACAAACCGGTTTCGGCAAAATTATGCCTTCTTCAGTGTTAGAGAAACAGACACACAGAATACAATTAAATATACAAATTTATACTTTAAGCTAACCAATGAGCACGCTGGTATGCTACTAATGCTCATAAATAATGCATGAAAAATATAAAAAAACAGAATGCAAGAGACCAAGGCTGCTATTCTGACATATAATAAGATGTTACAATCAAATCATTGTAGTGTATGTTAAACCCATAATAAGAACAATATTTGTTAAATGATGAAGGTATATATAGAACCAGAAATATAACAATAATACATAAATACACTATGTGTGCATATATGAAATATCAATATTTTATCCACATATAATAAGTCCAACCAGTAAGGACCCACTTCCCTACTGTAAAATATATGGTTGTTATCTAAAACAACTAACATATATTATTACTCTTAATGAATGTGGTATGATATATACAACATGCATGTCGAATCAATAACAAAATTATTGAATCGTATTAGAAAATATAACTATACTCTACTTGACACCAATGATGATTAATGTGGGAAATGAATAAATATCATTCTCCATAAAATTGTGGTTATAGATGATCATTGAGTCCAGGTGGAAAAAGTGCACCCAAACTAATTATCCAATATTTCTCCTTGTGATTCAATATACCGTGCCACCCTTGTGCATTACTACGATCGCCAACTATTCGGTCTATGATCATAAACATAAACTGTGCTTGTTGATGTTTTAAAACATGCCGATATAAAGCATTTGTTTCCTTTTTATTTTTAATATCACTTCGATGTTCATTTATATGTGTCCTGAGTGGCCTAGAGGTCTGGCCAACATAAAACGCCCCACAATGGCATGAGGCCAAATAGACAACCCAGTCACTACTACAATTGCCAAAGATTTTACAATCAAAAACCTTACTGGTATTACGGCTGGAAAAATGCTTGGACTTGGTGATCTGTTTACAAGACCCGCAATGGCCACATGGGAAGGTACCCAACAGTTCATGTCCTGTTATTGTAAGTTGTTTGTAAATTGCTCCCCCACTACCTATGTGTTTATAATGAGATAATAAGGAACCCAATGTTTTTCCTTTCCTGTATGAAAATTGACATTCTTCCCCCAGAACCAATCTGAGTTGTTCATTAGCCAATAAGATGTTCCAATGTCTATTTATGATATCCCTAATGACATAATAATTCCTGCCATATGTTGTGATAAATCTGATAGTAGATGTCCGGGAATCTCCAGAGGGGATCTTGTAGTCCAACAATGTCTTTCTGTTTATTTGGGAGGATCGTGCCCATGCCTTGTTGATGTCTTCAGGTTTATACACTCTGCTAACAAATCTACGACATAAAACAAGACTAGCTACATCATAATCTGATTTGGTGGAGCTAAGACGTTTCATGCGCATGAATTGTGATACATGGATATTCCTGATGGTATGGCGTGGGTGCATACTCGAAGCATGTAATACTAGCTACATCATAATCTGATTTGGTGGAGCTAAGGCGTTTCATGCGCATGAATTGTGATACCGGGATATTCCTGATGGTATGGCGTGGGTGCATACTCGAAGCATGTAATAAGGTGTTATATTGCGGATATTTGCGAAACACTCTGGTGGCCAAAGTATGGTCTGGATTTCTTGAGATAGTTACATCCAGAAAGTAAATAGTCTGTAAATCAAAAGTGATAGAAAATTCAATGCCCCAGATATTACCATTCAAATAATCAACAAATTCCTACAAATATCCAGCATCCGCACGCCATACCATCCAGCAATCATCCAGGTACCTGCGTCAAATGTCCTTTTCAACCAAATAGATATTGTGAGATACATCGTAAATCATGCATTCTTCAAAGAATGCCATGAACAGGTCGGCATAGATGGGAGCAAAAGAAGCTCATATGGCCGTACCCTGAAGCTGCCAATAACACTGGCCTTGAAAATAAAAGATATTTTTATTGAGTACATGTTCTGACATGCAGATTAGTAATGTATTATGGGCTTGTAAGCCAGCCCAATGTGGTATGCTGGTATACAGGGCTTTGACATCCAATGAACACATTAACCACTCCGGCTCCAATTGTGTGCCCTCAATGATTTTAAGGAACTGTGTAGTATCCTGTAGCCTTGCCCGGACCAAACTCAAAACAGGTTTGAGATAATATGTCAGGAAGGCCGACAACGGTTCGGTCAGGGATCCAATGCCCAAAACAATCGGTCTACCCGGAGGGTTAGTTATTGATTTATGAATTTTGGGTAATAAGTATAAAATCTGCTTACGGGGGTCCTTAACCGAAAGTTGTGTAACACAACTCTTAGTAATAATACCTTCATCACATGCTAAGTTCAAGAAAGAATCGATTTCTTTCTTGAAATTCGGGGTAGGGTGAATGGCCATGTTCACATAACATGCCGTGTTAGATAACTCAGATAAACCCTCATGAAGATAATCGCTCATGTTTTGAACTACCACAGCCCCACCTTTGTCTGCGGGTAATATAACGATATCCCTGTTGTTACGTAACTCTTGGAGGGCAATGCTATCTTGCTGTGAAAGGTTATGTCCCAACAT
This sequence comes from Protopterus annectens, assembly GCF_019279795.1. Classification (NCBI taxonomy): domain Eukaryota; kingdom Metazoa; phylum Chordata; order Ceratodontiformes; family Protopteridae; genus Protopterus; species Protopterus annectens. The sequence continues at coordinate 1,601,264,179 of NC_056741.1, read as the reverse complement.
AGTATATCCATGGTTTTGAATATGTAGGTCACTGAAAACAGACTGCATGAAAATGGACACATCCTTGTTCATTGGAGGCTGAAAATCAGATTTACCAAATCTGAATTCGTTGGATCTTTGAGAGATATCGTCTGCAAAAAAACAACTTAAGATTTAAACTTCGACAAAAATTCGTAACATCTATAACAATATGATATTCATTGGAATAAAAGCCAGGAATGAAGCTAATCCCTTTATTCAAAAGAATCTGATCACAAGACAAACTTACATTAGATAAATTTAAAACATTTTGGTTTTGCTGCTGATATTGACTTATGTTAGAAAGTTCTGGATCAATCCCCTCAGGGAATGCTCTAATGGGTCTTTTCTTATGCTTCCGCCCCCCCCTATGCTTGGAGCCATTTCTAAAGGGATATTTCTATTTGTTTTCTTTTTATGTGGTGATCCCCTATCCCCTGTACTGTCAATCTGTAAGAGAGGAATCCTCTCCTGAAGTGCTGTTGTTGAAGCCATCTCTATTTTTTAAAATGGATCTTGGTCTTTTCTTGGTGCGATTTGGGGTAGGCCCTTGGCTGACCTCTGCAAGTCTAACAGAACGATTAAACTCAAAGGGGCATCCCCTTTGGTAATCAGAATAATCTCTATGAATTTTTTTAATTTTTCTTTCTTTGATGGTTTTTTCATGGTTTGTCAAATCTTTGGATAACTTCTTCAGATGATCCTGGAAATTAGAAGAGGACTCATATTTTCAAAACCATGGATATACTATGTTGGGACATAACCTTTCACAGCAAGAGAGCATTGCCCTCCAAGAGTTATGTAACAACAGGGATATCGTTATACTACCTGCAGACAAAGGTGGGGCTGTGGTAGTTCAAAACATGAGCAATTATCTTCATGAGGGTTTATCTCAGTTATCTAACACGGCATGTTATATGAACATGGCCATTGACCCTACCCTGAATTTCAAGAAAGAAACTGATTCTTTCTTGAACTTAGCATGTGATGAAGGTATTATTACTAAGAGACTAAGAGTTGTGTTACACAACTTTCGGTTAAGGATCCCCGTAAGCAGATTTTATACTTATTACCCAAAATTCATACATCAATAACTAACCCTCCGGGTAGACCGATTGTTTCGGGCACTGGATCCCTGACCGAACCGTTGTCGGCTTTCCTGACATATTATCTCAAACCTCTTTTGTGTTTGGTCCGGGCAAGGCTACAGGATACTACACAGTTCCTTAAAATCATTGAGGACACACAATTGGAGCCGGAGTGGTTAATGTGTTCATTGGATGTCAAAGCCCTGTATACCAGCATACCACATTGGGCTGGCTTACAAGCCCTCAAATATTGGTTGGACAGGGCTGGTCTACATTCACTGGGGTTTAATACATTACTAATCTGCATGTCAGAACATGTATTCAATAAAAATGTCTTATTTTCAAGGCCAGTGTTATTGGCAGCTTCAGGGTACAGCCATGGGAGCTTCTTTTGCTTCCATCTATGCCGACCTGTTCATGGCATTCTTTGAAGAATGCATGATTTACGATGTATCTCAAAATCTATTTGGTTGAAATGGACATTTGGCGCAGGTACCTGGATGATTGCTGGATGGTATGGCGTGCGGATGCTGGATATTTGCAGGAATTTGTTGATTATTTGAATGGTAATATCTGGGGCATTGAATTTTCTATCAATTTTGATTTACAGACTATTAACTTTCTGGATGTAACTATCTCAAGAAATCCAGACCATACTTTGGCCACCAGAGTGTTTCGCAAATATCCACAATATAACACCTTATTACATGCTTCGAGTATGCACCCACGCCATACCATCAGAAATATCCCGGTATCACAATTCATGCCCATGAAACGCCTTAGCTCCACCAAATCAGATTATGATGTAGCTAGTCTTGATTTATGTTGTAGATTTGTTAGCAGAGGGTACAAACCTGAAGACATCAACAAGGCATGGGCACGATCCTCCCAAATAAACAGAAAGACAATGTTGGACTACAAGATCCCCTCTGGAGATTCCCGGACATCTACTATCAGATTTATCACAACATATGGCAGGAATTATTATGTCATTAGGGATATCATAAATAGACATTGGAACATCTTATTGGCTAATGAACAACTCAAATTGGTTCTGGGGGAAGAATGTCAATTTTCATACAGGAAAGGAAAAACATTGGGTTCCTTATTATCTCATTATAAACACATAGGTAGTGGGGGAGCAATTTACAAACTACTTACAATAACAGGGCATGAACTGTTGGGTACCTTCCCGTGTGACCATTGCGGGTCTTGTAAACAGATCACTAAGTCCAAGCATTTTTCCAGCCGTAATACTAGTAAGGTTTTTGACTGTAAAATCTTTGGCAATTGTAGTAGTGACTGGGTTGTCTATTTGGCCTCATGCCATTGTGGGGCATTTTATGTTGGCCAGACCTCTAGGCCACTCAGGACACGTATAAATGAACATCGAAGTGATATTAAAAATAAAAAGGAAAAATGCTTTACATCGGCATGTTTTAAAACATCAACAAGCACAGATTATGTTTATGATCATAGACAGAATAGTTGGTGATCGTAGTAATACACAAGGGTGGCACGGTATATTGAATCACAAGGAGAAATATTGGATAATTAGTTTGGGTGCACTTTTTCCACCTGGACTCAATGATCATCTATAACCACAAGGTGTCAGGTATAGTATAGTTACATTTTCTAATAAGATTCAATAATTTTGTTATTGATTGGACATGCATGTTTATATATCATACCACATTCATTATGAGTAATAATATATGTTAGTTGTGTTGGATAACAACCATATATTTTACAGTAGGGAAGTGGGTCCTTATTGGTTGGACTTATTATATATGGATAAAATATTGATATTTCATGTATGCACACATATTGTACTTATGTGTTATTATTATATTTCTGGTTCTATATATACCTTCATCATTTAACAAATATTGTTCTTATTATGGGTTTAACATACACTACAATGATTTGATTGTAACATCTTATTATATATGTCAGAATAGCAGCCTTGGTCTCTTGCATTCTGTTTTTTTATATTTTTCATGCATTATTTATGAGCATTAGTAGCATACCAGCGTGCTCATTGGTTAGCTTAAAGTATAAATTTGTTTATTTAATTGTATTCTGTGTCTGTTTCTCTAACACTGAAGAAGGCATAATTTTGCCGAAACCAGTTTGTTATTTTTATATCAAATAAAGTCTGTTCATTTACTATCTGATTTTGGCTGTATGCTTGACTGCTATTTTTGCTGGCCAACTGTGTTTTTCTATGGTATTTCCCAGCCGTGCATCACCCACATGCACAGCAATTGGTTTTGCCTTAGGTAGGGTGCCAGTTCATTCTGTAGTTCATGTAGAACGCAGCCTGGGATATTGTCAGGTCCCATGGATGCTGCGTTTTTGGCTTTGGAGAAAGTGTTTTTTTACCTGTGCAACCGTGATTATAGGAACTTTGCATTCGTCCGGTATAGAGATGGGCCCTCTAAGGGGGTGAGAGGGGGGGTAAAGTTAGCACTGAACCTATCTGCTAGGAAGTTGGCAATATCAGTTGGTTCTGTATATTTAGTGACATTGTGCTGCAACTCAGAGCAGATCTGAGTGTTCCCATTTAGATTCTTGACATAGCTATAGAATGCTTTGTGGTTGTCTTTGGAGTCAGTGGCAATTTTGTTTTCGTAACTAGCTTTGGAGGATTTTATGAGGGATGTCAGCTTCTTACTGAGGTTGACCAGGGAGTTCCTCCAGTCATGGGATTTTACTCTTTTTTGCAACACTTTCTTTCTTCTGTTGTAGAGTTTGTTTATCGCAGAGGACCACCAGAATGGCTTCATTTTTTTGGAGGATAACATCTTGGTTCTATTAGGGATAGCATGATCCATGCACTCGTGTAAGTGCTTATAAAGTGCATTTGTGTAGGATTCGGCAGTCATACCTCTATTGTACGTCTGCATGGGTGTCGTGAAGTTTGCCACTTCTGTCTTAAGAAGTGTGAAGTTGGCTTTGGATAAGTTTTTTACGATGGTATAAACCAATACAGGCTTGATAGCTTTGATTTCATTTTTATTTGATATGAAAAGTGTACGAAACAGTACAGACCTCATTAGTTTAGACCATTTGCACTGAAGATTACAATCAGGGCAGGCACTGAAACCAACAAACTATGTCACCCAGAGCAGCTAGGATAATGACTAAAGAAAAACAGGGTTAATCTCTTACAACCTACAAGTGACTGTGACATGTAATAACGCAAAGCATGGAAGCCTATTATCACTGCTCAGCACTTATATACTATCAATTAAAATACCACTGCACAGACTGACAAAGCATGTGATGTTAGCTTCAACTTGTCAAACTGACATTGTTGCAAAGAAAACGACTAATGTCACTAACATGTCAAACATACCCTGTAAATCTAATCACCCTTAAACCAATTATAGTAAGACGTACAACAAATGGATTCTGTCATATAGCATAGAATGCTTAAAGAATGTGGGCATTCAACTTACCTGAATGAAATCAGTAACCGGACAGAACTGCACCAAATAACAGTCAAAGACAAGGACATAATGGCAGTCAGCTTCCTGCACAAAATAAAGACAGTTATGATTGCACGATAGCCAATACTTTCTGGAATAGACAACACAGACACTTAACTCCATCACAAGTACACACAGAAAATTCTTCACAAAAATGAAACCAAAGTCTTTCTCACTATACATAGAAACATTTAAAACTCAGCAAAACTGCAAAGGCAATTAAATGATGCAGGCATTTTTTTTTTTTTTTTAGACACCAGCAAAATGAAAAAAATAAACAATACTGGCAGTACTCCTATAGTATTAATCTTTCTAAACACACTAGTTTATGTTACAGTACCTACCATGAACAGCAGTTGTGTGACTATGCTGAACAAACAGCAGAAGCAGACCTCTGAATAGGAAGTTACCTATATGCTAATCATTACCTGTGGCTTTACTTGCCTTACAAAGGCAGATTTTGTCTGAATGAGCAGTCGTATCAACTCCCAAAACACCTTACCTGTAATTCATCCTGGATTAGAAGCTCATTTATGATCTCACAGGTGCCATCACCTTTCAGCACCCTGGTAGCAATAAACAGTCCATTCATAAACATACCAGTACAGTAAAACTAGAAACTAAACATGGAGACCCTTGGCACACTTGCACCAGGCTCTGGGCCTACTTTATATTCATGTGCATTTCCATCATTTCTTACAAGGCAGAAAAGGTGATCATCAACCAAGAATGAACAGCAGTGCAAATGCAAAGTCAAACAAACTGAGTGCAACTCATTCCAGCAGAGGAATGGAGGATGAGTGCCCTTACTTCACAAGAAAAATCTCAGTTGATGATGTACTATTATAGTGTGTAAACAGATTTAAAAATGTACAGTTGTGTACGCTTACCATAAATGTAGATATTAGAGTGTATTCACTGTTGCAGTCATCACATTTGGGTTATCCTGCCAGGGCTAGCCCTCAGTCGGCCTGAATACCAGAGGCTTAGTATTTCTGCGTCGGTTGTTGTCGCTCCATGACTGACATCAGGTCGTCAGTGGTATAAAATCAGGCAGCCGGCGCCATTACATCAGTTTTTCTTGCCCTGTCAGGAGACCCCCAAATAGGGAGCTAGGATATGGTGGAAGAACATCACCAGTAGAAAGTAAATACCAAAAAATCCCTGTAAGGAGATAGGAAGACAGAGAGAGTGAGAGTGACAAGGGGGATGGAGGGCGGGAAACCAGGACTGCAACAGTGAATACACTCGAACATTTCCATTTATGATGTTTACACAACTGCACTATGTTCTTCATGTTTCAATGTTGCAGTCATCACACTTGGGTTGATTCCCAAAGCTGAAGAAAAGGGTGGAGGCATCAAGAAAACTGTGGGCTGGCTAGAATGCCTGCAAGACTGTGGTGGCAAAGCCTGCCCTGGATTTGGAGAAGATAGGCAGGTAGTAATGCTTGGTGAAGGTATGAACTGATGTCCATGTTGCAGCATCCAGGATGTCCCTGGTGGGGACCCCTCTGAGAAAGACTGCAGAGGTGGAGTTTGCTCTGGTGGAATGTGTCCTAACCCCCTTTGGGGTGGTTTCCCATGCTGTCTGTAGCATAAATGGATGCAGTGTGATATCCATTTGGTGACTGTTTGTTTGGATATGGCCTTGCCCTCTGCTCCTGCTGTGAAGCTGACTAGCAATTGATCATTTTTTCTGAAAGATTTAGTCCTGTCCAGATAGGATATGAGCTGTCTGTGTACATCTAGAGTGTGCAGAATGTTTCCCCCCTTGTTTTGTGGGTTAGGGAAAAAGGTGGGCAAATGTATAGATTGGTTGAGAGCCACACTGGACACCACTTTAGGCATGAAAGATGGGTTAGTCCCGAGTGAGACTCTGTCAACATGGAAAATGATGAAGGGCTCTACAGCCATGAGTGCTTGTAGCTCTGATACTCTTCTAGCTGAAGTGATGGCCAGAAGCAAGGCTGCTTTCCAAGAGAGAAATTTTAACTCTCCTGAAGTTGCAGGTTCAAAAGGGGGGGGGGCAAGCTTTTTCAACACAAAGTTAAGGTCCCAAGCTGGGGTAGGAGCTCTTCTGGGTGGCCTTAAGTTGTTAGCCCCTCTTAGGAACTGTTTGATTAGAGGGTGTGAGAAGAGAGGAGGCTCTGTCCTGTAATGAAAAGAGATGTCAGAGGCATGAATTTTAATAGAAGAGAAGGAAAGTCCCCTGTGTAGTAGAGGTCTGCCAGGTAATCCAGGATGAGAGGTAGGGAGGGCTGTGCCGTTCTGTCTCCCTTAGCCTGGATCCAGGTGCAAAACCTTTTCCACTTGTCAGCATAGGATTTCCTAATGCTGAGGCATCTGGCCTCACGTATAACATCTAGGACTTGTTTGCTAAGGCTGGAGAGGTGGTCAGGGAATAATCCAGGCTGCCAGGTTGAGGGTCTGCAATTGGGGATGCATGAATTCTCCAAATTCATTCCCCTGGGTCAGGAGTGTTAGGATCTGAGGTAGGTGCCATGGTGGCAGGGGTGCACAGCAGTGGGTACCAGTGCTGGCATGGCCAGTCTGGGGCAATCAGGATTGTCCTCGGTTTTCCTCCCTTATTTTGAGCAGTACCATTGAGATGAGCGATAGAGGGGGAAATGCACAGACCGAGAGGTTTACCCACTGGAAGGATAGAGCACCCACTTTCCAGGCCTTGCTACGAGGTTCCCTGGTGCAGAATTTTCTAAGCTGATTGGAGTGGGAAGCAAATAGGTCGACCTTCAGACTGGTTCTGTGGTCTAGCTACCACTCGTGTGGGCCTAGCAGGTTTCTGCTTAAGTTGTCTGCCAGAGAGTTTAGAGAGCCTGGCAGGAATTGTGCTGGCAGGTGCATCAGAGTCATCGGACTCCTATTCAGATAAAACTACTGGGGACAAGTCTCTTTTTCTTTTGGAAGGGTAGCCTGGCTTCCCCTAATAAGCATAATAAGGTCTTCCACCATTTTAAACATTTGAAATTGAGGCAAGGAAGCAGGTGCCTGAGCTTGGGTCGTCCATTTTTTTGGTGCGGTTTGTACCCTGGGCCTTAGAAACTCGGTAGTTTTAGAAAGAACTGAAGACGCAAAAGTTGTCGTCAGTCTGTCTCGAGTATCTGTAGTGGGAAGTACTTCCTCGGAAGCCAGTGCCTGCTCAGCGGCTCTGGACCCATCCAAGGTAGAGACATCCGCAGGATCCTAGTCGAAGAATAGTCTTGCTGCATACTGGACTCCGAAAGGGTCTCGGTAGCAGCCTGCGAATCCACAGAAGCAGGCATCAGGGGCTGCAAAAGCGCCTCACTAAGGACCGGAGAACTGATGACTAACTTAACTGAAGCGTCGTCGGCAGTTTTGGACCTGTGTGGCCTGTCTCTGTCTTTATCCTTACATTTTTTTTGGAAGATCGGATGGCTTACCGAAGCCATACTGGAATTCAAGGACTGAGAGCAAAAATATCTAGCTACAATAAGGGCCCAACATATAGTTCTGGCGATGAACAAAGCACAAAAGCAACAGCGGGAGACGTCTTGGTCTGGTCTTAAACAGACGACACAGTAAGAATGGAAGTCTCTGTGTGGTATTTGCTTTCCACAGGAGAGACAATTGTTAACTTTTTCTGACATCGGTTAGAGCAAGAAAAAGGGATCCCAAACAGGGTACTTAGCTTTAGAAGACTTCAACTTCAATTCGGAAATGAAAACACAGGTAGTGGTCGACTGGCACTAACTGCTTCTGCTTCGGGCTCCTCGGCAAGAAAGACTGATGTAATGGCTAAGGCTGCCTGATTTTATACCACTGACAACCTGACGTCAGTCCTGGAGCGACAGCAACCAACGCAGAAATACTAAGCCTCTGGTATTCGAGCCAACTGAGAGCTACCCATGGCAGGATAACCCAAATGTGATGACTTCAACAGTGAAACACGAAGATCACTGTCTTCACAACATAGTATAATCGGTACAGCTTAAGTCATCATCATATGGAGCACTCTCAAGCAATAAAATAACTGTCTCAAAGCATATCAGTTCATGTATGAGGTCCCACCTTGATGAGTAACTAATAAGGTATTACTTAAACAGGTTCTTAAGTGAATACTAGGCTAACTGTCTTAAAGGACCATTTTAAGCATAGCCCACAACCCTGTACTTTGAGACTATGAGGTGAAGACCTTAAACATTACACTTGGCCGACCACCTAATCAAGATCAGGTATATTTTCAGTAAAATCCCATGTTCAGAGACCTCTACATGACTAGCTGATGGATATCATGATGCAAAGTGCCTGCTACATAACAGTACTCATCCTTGAAACCTGCCAGTTCACAAACTTACCACTAATGGGCATCCTCCTACAAATCAAATCAGACATGACACATTAAACGTGACACAAAAATCAACTTACACAGCAAAAATATTAGTTGTAAATGCTAATGACCCAACCTGATGACTCACAGAATTAACCGAATTCTAATCAATACCATTAGAACAGAAAGAGCAGGTTAACTGGCCTAACTCACAGCTCAGATGACTCGGACCTGGAGAAATGACTTCCCAAAAGTGGTCTGAGACATAGTCAAGCCCAAAAGGTGTCACCGAGACACACATGGAAGACAAAGCTGTCATAGCAAAATAGTCTGCAGCAGAGTTATTCCTTAGGTAGGTCTTGAACCCACTTCTGTAATGGAACAGGCTATGACTGCAGCATTTGCCAACAGACAGCTAATTCACAGCAAATGATGAAGCTGGCAATACTTAAGTGTTGCTCAGTAACTATGACTCCTTACTTCACAATAACAACAAAGGACAGGAGTGGTTCACCTTTCCTAAACATATACAACTTCCTAAGGTAGAATATGAGCTAACAGCGGAAATCCACATCAGGTGTGAAAGACCTTACACAATGGACTCCTCTTCAGACAGGATGAAGACGGGCACTGGAAGCAGCAGTTTCTGAAAGGACTTCTGGGATAAAAAGCACTGCTCTGAGTTCCAAATGGTAGACATGCAGTCCCCTATAGGAGGGAGGGGATCACACTCCCTGCACCTTGAGAGAGGACAACTGAGCCCCCCCTACTACCCACATTGAAGCAAAGGTCATTAACATCTGAGATGTATGGGGAAGTCTACTAAATTGGAGCCATGTAACAAGAGTCCAATAGCAGTAGAACATCTGTGACCACTTGGTGGTTCAAAAGGTACTAACACCTCACAGTCTAATGCAACAACTGCAAATTGAGGTGTGCAGATGGAACCATGCAGGCTGTGGCAATCAGATTCAATCATAGAAGAACCCAAGCAGAACTAGACACTGTGCACTCACCTAGGAGGCCATAAGTATGATTTCCTGGGCTGTGGACAGTGAAGTTTGCTCAAACAAACTTTAGTGAAGAACTTCTAAACAAGGTCAGAGAGAACAAACCATAGGTCTTAATTTATTTATTTGACATTTTTTACTGGGAAAGTCCAACTGGGTGGGTGCCCATTTTCAGCGGAGGCCCAGGGAAAAAAGCTCCAGAGACTAATGAATAGTACATTTTCCATATATTAGATGAAACATACTTGCAAATTTATTTATTTATTTACATTTGTTGACCGGGAGTGTCCGACTGGACGTAGACCCATTTTCAGCAGAGGCCCAGGGAGAAAAGCTCCACAGTTTAAAATAAACAGACAGTAGTTACATTGGATTACATAGCGATTAACAACATAACATAGCAATTACTTACAACATATTTACAGATGAAGAACATAGTACATCAGTAGACAACTAAAATCTTTATCTGTGAAGTACATAACAGACATTAACAAATGTTACAATAAGAAGTTCCTGCTGTATAATAAGTACTAGGCTTATGAGCATTTGAGCTTGCTATAATCAAGGTAGTTAGTGGAGTGGAAAGAAAGGTAGTGGTTGGATGAGGTGGGTGATTTTAGAATGGGAGTTGCAAGGGCATAGCCAGCATGTTTTTAGGTGCGCTTTTAGTAAAGTTTTGAAGTGGGTGCATGATGGTACAGAGGTAACTGTGGGTGGGAGGGAGTACCACAATTTGGCTATGGTGCAAGAGAATAGTGCTTCACCAGCAGAGTTATTGGCTTTAGTGATCTGCGAGTGATTTTTGTTGCTGGATCTTAGTGGTCTGGTGGTGCGATAGGGTTGAAGTAGATTCTGCAGGAATGGGACATTTAGTGGATGGTTTACTAGTTTGTGGGCGAGTGAGAGTTGATACCATTGAAGGAGGTGAGGGAGTTCAGCAAATGAGAAACAGTGGTGACAACGGCAGGATGCCCCTGTGGCGAATTTGGAGATTTCGTTGTAGCAGGTCTCTAGCTTGTTTAGATCGCATTGCCTTAGGTTGGTATATATCGGAGAGGCAAAGTACGGTGGAGATGAGGTAGGAATTTGCTATTGAAATCTTTGCTGCTTTGGTGAGAAGTTGCTTATTTCTGTATAACGCTCCTAGTTTTTTGTGGACTTTTTTTATGGTCATGGATATGTGAATGTCAAAAATTTTAGTTTATTGTCTATTTCCACTCCTAGTGTGTTCAGTAGGGTACACAGTGGTGTTGTCTTTTGCTGTGATGTTAAAGTGAGAGTTGTTTTGAGTATGTTTGGTGGGTTGGAAGATGAGTAGTTTAGTTTTGTTTGGGTTGAGTATTAATTGGACATCGGACAACCAAGTTTTAACAGTGGAAAATGCTTCCTGTGTGACTTTTTGCAGTTTGGGTAGGGACTGGGCTGAGCAGATGATGGTTGAGTCATCTGCGTATTGTATGACTGTGCCATCTGCATATTGTATGACTGTGCCCATGTTTGGTGGCAGAGGCTAGATTATTGGTGAAAACAGAGAAGAGTAGGGGTCCAAGGATGGATCCTTGGGGACCCCTATGGAGACAGGAAGTTGGGGAGATATGTCATTCTGCCATACAACGGATTGTTGGCGGTCAGACAGGTAACTCTGAAACCAGTTGGTGACTGACAGAGGAGGATAGGTTATTGAGGACAGAGATAAGTTGTTTGTGTGGGACCATGTCAAATGCTTTAGTTAGGTCTAGGAAAGTAGCACAGGAGAGAGAGACATTGTTTTTATGCTGAAGGATAGTGCTAGTAAAGGAGACTAAGGCAGTGATGGTGCTATGGTTTGGTCGGAAACTATGCAGAGTATTGGAAAGGAGGTAGTCTGAGACCTGAGAGTGTATGCATCTCTCTAGTATTTTGAAGAGTGGAGGGAGAATAGCTATGGGGTGGTAACTGGTTAGTTCTGTGGAGGGTCTGCCTTTGTGGAGGGGAATTATATGTGATAATTTCCACAGTGTGGGAATGTAACTTTCTGACAGAGATCGGTTAATCAAGATGGATACTGGGTAGGCCAGAGCATCAGCTGCGATTTGTAGGTATTCACTTGGGAGGTTGTCTGCTGCTAATTTGGTGGGCTTAAGTTTAGTTAGAGTTTTTTTATGTTGGAGGTAGGTACAGGAGAAAAAGAGAAGGCAGTGGGGAGATTACTAGTTGAAGGTGTGGGCTGGAGGGGGGTTGTGTTGTTTAGCTAGTAATAGTATGGGTTTGTGTGAAGTGTGTGTTGAATGAGGTAGCAATATTTTCTGAGGAGTGAGGGATGTCAGGAGGAAGAGTACTGATTTTACCTGGGTGGAGGATGGAGTTTATGGAGGACCAGAATTGCTTGGGGCTGTGTTGGGAGGTGTCTAGGGCAGACTGGTAGTATTGAAATGTGTCCTGTTTTCTTAGCTTTTTGACTCTATTGCGTAGTAATAGGAATTTCTGTCTAGTTGAGGGGGTTTTCGTTTTGCACCAGTGCTCTCAGGCTTTATCCCTGTTTTTCATTTCTGACTTAGTGGTTTTCTGTAGCCATGGGGAGGGTTGTGATTTGGTTCTGGAAAGTCTTATGGGGACATGGTAATTAAGGATGCTCAGGAAGGTAGTATTAAAAAATTCAACTGCGTCATCAAGACTGAGGTACTTTAAAGGATGCCAGTTACATTCTTTGAGGGATGAGATGAATGTGAGTGGGTTAAAGTTTAGTTTTTTACGTATATGACGGTAGATGACAGGTTTAGCTTGGTATAGGTATTTTTTGAGTAGGAATGTTGGGGAGTGCTCACTGAGGCTATCTGATAAGCAGGCTGTTATATACGACTAGGTGCTCTTACTGACTGGTATCCAATCCAGGGTAGTGTGCTTGCTGGAGTTTTTATTTATCCTGGTTGGCGACTGGACTAGCTGGGTGAAGCCATGAAGGTTTACATGATGGGTTGGATGGTTGCCAGAACAGGACTGCCAGTCAATATTTAAATCACCTAAAATGATAGTTTCTTGGGGGAGATGGTGGGTAGACCAGTTGAGGAGGTTTTCTAGTGGCGGGATGTTTTGGCCAGGTGGGAAGTAGCATCCAATTATGTTCATGGTTTTGTTTTGGTTTATTTTAAGGTTGGTATATATTATTTCTTCATTGCCTATTTGTGGAGCTGATGATTTTAAGATCTGGTTGTTTAGATGCTGTTTAAATATTATAGCTACACCACCTCCTTTCTTGTTTAGCCAGTCTACTCTTAGTATGCCATAACCTGTAGGGAGTATTTTCTCACTGGTAATGTGAGGTTTTAGCCAGGTTTCTGTCAGGATGACTATATCTGGGGAGTACAAGTCTATGGTGGCATGGAGTTCATGGACTTTGTTGGATATACTTCTAACATTTAGGCTTAGTAGAAGGAAATCACTTGCCTTGCTATTGGCTGTAATATGGGAGAAGTTGTGGTTTCTAGTCTGATTATGAGGATTGGGGTTGGAGATGGTAGGGCCAGGGTTGGGGTGGATGTCTCCACTTAGGGCTAGTTTTGATATGCATAAGTTTATTAGTTTTCTCAGTTTTGGAATGTGTTGGTTTATAAGGGAAACTTTATGATTGTGCTCTGTGGGTAATAGTTATGGTGGGAGGGTTACTATGTTAAGTTGTAGGGATGCTTTATGTTTGAGTAATACAGTTGGTATAATATGTGGGGGGTACATAGGGATGGTTCTTGAGTTGGTGGGAGGGGAGCTGAGTGAGGGTGAGACATGAGTGGTGGTGTGAGTAGTAGTACAGTGGTAGTGGTTGAGTGGAGGAATGACGGAGTTTTGGTAGGATGTAAGATATGCAAGGAGTGAGCATAGGTAAGGTATGCTTGTACATGTTAGTTGAGGAGGTGTGATAGTAGTGGGAAGATGGAGGAGGTAGCGTTGGGTTAGCACTGTGGTTGGCTATTGGAAAGATGGGAGGGGTGAGTGTAATAAAGGTGGGACCACTGGGGGCAGGAAGAAATAGGGGGCAAGGTGGGGAGCAAAGCGGGTAGAAACCCTGTTAGTTGCTCTTATGAGGGGGCTGGAAACAATCAGGTAACAGAGTTAACTGATAAATGAACATATGATAGTGACAAGGGTGGTTGTAGTTTTAAAAATGGTGCCTACCACAGGTAATATTTATTAACTCTGGGATTGTCTTAAGGTAATAAACAGGTAAGCGGGAGGGGAGAACAAGGGTGTGAGCAGGCACTTCTTTGTACTGCTGCTAATGAGCCAAAGCAAAGACAAGTTTGTGTTTAAGAAACCATCACAACTGACCAAGGACTGCTCTGAAACTGGAATTCATGTCTTAACCATTTCTCAGGTGGAAAAACAGGATAACCTTTATCAGTAGGCTACTGTGGTCTCAGTTTAAATTAACAAACGCACAGTATTAATCAGTTATGGATACTATTAGAAGGGAATAAGAGAAAGTGGAAGATGAATGTGTGTGTGTGGGGGGGGGGGTTGCTTACAAGCCAAAGTAGAGTGCTCTCCAGGGGAAAATGAATATTGGCTCAAACAGGTAGACACATAGTCAAAGTTAACTTTAGCTGTTTGCAGACAGTTCAGACCCGGACTGCGCTTTTCTTATAAGAATGATAAAGGTGGTACCGCAGTTGAATACTTAAGAGAGGTGTTAGGTTCAAAGTTAACTTTAGCTATTAATTACAAACAATTACAGACATTAGATACTACTAAGAAAACTATACACACAAGACAAGTGGTCTGTACAATTACATGATTCAGATCAGTATGATTCTGCTGGATAGTTATGTACTTGGTATACATACCTTATACTACAATGTTGACAGAGGAGGATAATTATAGGCGATGGAAAGTAGGAGGCAGAAACTCGTGTTTATTAGTTAAGTGTGGGCTATGGACAAAGAAGAAGCAAAAGGGAGAAAGAAAAGTTAGGGACTAATAGTGTAATGTACAAGTAAAAGAGGCAAGAAATTATTACATAAAGTATAACAGCAGGACAGAAGATAATGCTGTTACAATTACAAATTACGGAGCTATCTGATTAACCTGTGCAGAACATGAGCAGAGCCACGTATTTTTTTAGATAGTTTTAAGAGTGTGTGCGTGAAGGATTTGAGGAGTGTATCTGTCCTTATAGATGTGGGCATTGTGTTCCATATTTTAGCTATGGAGTGAGAATACACAGAATACCTTGCTGATTTAGCTGGTTTATGAACAATAAGTTGAACTTGATTTATTTGACGGAAGGGGCCATTTAGGGGAGTGTTTTTGTAGTACAAAATTTAAAGCTGGGCAGGTGGCGGGGTAATGAATGACTATTTGTGATGATTAGCTGAATATATTTTAGGTAGGTGGGTAGCTCTAGCCAGTTAAGTGTTTTCAATGCACTGCAATGGTGGGTACGGCAGTGAGAATTCGATGCAAATCTGGCTACTTTGTTGTAACACCGTTCAAATTTTTGAATAAGTGAGATTTGAAGATTAGTGAAGACAGGGGCTTTACAAAGAAAAGACAGAGTGTAACTATTTGCAAGTGTGTATCTGGATGTGGAGGTGAGGAAGTTTCTAGCTCTGCACAGTAAGCCTAGCCTTTGGTGTTTTTCAATGGCATTTTGTAAGTGTAAATCAAATTTAAGGTTGTGCTCTATGATCATGCCTAATAGCTTTGAATTGGTTACCACTTCTACAGTGGTATTATTGAGGAAGTATATTTTATTTTAAAGTTGTTTTTCACACAACAGACATTTAGGATAGAAAAGTAAAAGTTTGTTTTTCTTCGGATTAAGCAAGAGTTGGGAGTATTGTAACCATTTTTCAGTGGCAGTCAGGGACTACTGTTTAATCTGGATGAGGTGTTTATGGTTACTGGAAGTACATCTAAGTGTTGAGTCATCAATGTACTGAATGAGAGAAGCATGTTGTGTCCAAGTGTGAAGAGAATTTGTAAAGATACTAAACAGGAGAGGACCAAGGACTGATCCTTGTGGGAAGCCAGTGTTGACTGAGAGAAAAGGTAAGAGCACCAATTGCCATTTTACTTATTAGCATCTATCAGTGAGTTAACTCTTGAAGCAGTTTAAGGTGAATGGTGTTAGACCCAAAGCTGACATTTTCTCTAGTGGTTTAGTATGGCTGACTGTATCAAAGGCCTTCGATAGATCAAGGGATATGGTACAAACAAGTTGACTGCTATCTCTGGCTTTGTTCACTGCATCTGGGAAAGCTATAAGAACTGTACTTGTACTTTGGAAGGGTCGAAAACCATGCTGGGTTTGAGTTAGATTTTCTTGGCTGAGGTATTGCAGGAAATGTTTGTGGATGCATTTTTCTAAGATTTTAGAGAGGGGGATAGGGTACCTATTGGTCTGAAATTAGTGATATCTGTAGAAGTACAACCTTTATGGAGGGGAATGACAAGAGTTAGTCATTTGTTCCAGATTTTGGGGACAGTTTTCTTGTATGGATCTATTTATAAGTATGGATATGGGGTAAGATATGCCACTTGCTGTTATTTTGGGTCTAGATTATATATTCGAAGTTTCAAAACTTCAAACCTCATATGTTCGACAACATATGAGCGAAGTTTGAAACTTCGAAAATATAATAAAAAAAAACGTACCTGAATGCTCTGAGCAGGGGGGCAAGCCCCCCTGCACCCCCCACACCCCCCCAACTTAACTATACCAACTCTGAGATCGCACATCAGTGCAGAAAAGGGAAATTTTCACTGTTGACCATATGACATTCGAATTAATTAATTAGTAGGGACCGGTTATTTTAAGGAATTCACTAGGTAGATTATCTGCAGAGGCAGAGCAGATTTTTAGTTGGCGTAAGAGTTTTTTATTTTTTTTAATATAGGCTGTAAGTGTAAATGAGGAGACAAAAGTTGTTTGTGATCTACAGTACTATGACTAAATTGTTTTGTAATAGATGCTATGTTGTCTACAAAGTAGTAGGTATTAAGTTGTATAACATTGTCCAGAGGTGTGCTATTTGGACATGAATTGAGATTACATTTTTCCCTGGTTGCAGTATTTTCTTGATGGTTTACCAGAATTTCTTGGGACTGGCTTTGCAATTTTTGGGGGGTTCGCTATAGTATGTTTTTTTGGCAGAAATCATCTGTCTTTTGGCCCGGTCATAAAGACTTTTATATTGTTGGAGGGTTTTGAGGGGTTCTGTATGTCTGCCAGTTCTTGAAGTGTTAGTTAACCAGGGTGCATCTCTTGTTTTCACTCCTTTATTTCTGGGGGGGGGGGTGCCATTTTGTTTAAGGTGTTAAGAAACATCAAGTTAAATTTCTCAACACATCATCTAGTGGAATTTATTGATTTATATTTGTTGACCGGGAATGTCCGACTGGACGCAGGTCCATTTTCAGCGGAGGCCCGGGGAGAAAAGCTCCACAAATTAAAATATTACAGACATAGTTACAGATGAAGAATCCTAGCAATTAAAATATTACAAACATAGTTACAGATAAAGAACATCCAGTTTATTGAGAAGATGATACTGACGAATGTCTGAGGGCTAACATTTGTTGTATTACAACACTTTACATAGCTTGCTGTTTTGGAGGATTTTGTGTGTGACGTTTGGTAAAGACAGGGAGATGGTCACTGTGGGGATTTGATAGGATGCCAGAAGAGGTAAATTTAGTGGGATCAGATACTGAAATCCAGTCTAGTATGGAATTTGGGTTTTTGCTAAAGTATGTTGGAGTTTGTATCAACTGCTCGTATCCAAAAAGATTTATGCCAAACTTAGGGGTGGTGGATATAAGGTCAAGCCAAACAATATTAACATCTCCTAGAATGACTGTTTCATGAAGGATGGAAATTGAGGTGCAGTGTAGAATGTCTTCTAATACACCGACATTATTGCCTGGGGGAATATGTAAAAACAATGGGATGTGGCTCAGTGGTAGAGCGCATGCTTTGCATGTATGAGGTCCTGGGTTCAATCCCCAGCATCTCCATAGCATTTGACATTTCTGTGAGACAGTGTCAGTATCTCAGCTGCTTCTTGTGGCCTGGCGGTGACTGACTTGATAGCCATCTGGCAACAGAAAGCTTCTATAAGTATATTTTTTGCACTTAATCTGTTTCGGTGACAGCAAACCTGTGCTGCATTTCCTTATTTGCTTGATATCGTCAAGTCTCTGTGTCTGCACTTTTTTTCTGTTTTAGTGATAACCAGCAAAACTGCACTGCATTTATTTATTTGCTTGATATTTTTGGTCACTGTCTGGAGTCTGTTCAGGTGGTTTCATAGTGGGGATTGGGTTGGTTTACTTTCTTTTGAAGCCAGCCTATCAAAGGTGTGAGAGCACAGCCTTTGTGTTATCTGATTCCACGAGGCTCTTACGTTTTCCTTTATACTACTGGTATAAAGGAGTTACATTTTGTTTTTCCTGGGCCCTCACACCCAAGTGTTGTTGTATTCTTAAACTTGGTGGCTTAGCAATTGCCCGCCCCTGCTGTAAATTTGATTTTGGACACTCCGCCTAGTCCCATCTCATTTGCCTACTGTACTGAGTACATTGTGATCATTTGGGAAGGACTGCTCCCTGCTTCTTTGATTTTGGACATTCCTCCCAGTCCCATATCATCAGCTCCTTGTACTGTGTCCAGAAAGAGCATTTGGGAAGGCCAACCCCCTTAGTTTCTTAATTTTGAATTGCCTTCTGTTTCTTCCCTCTCCACTAAAAAAATATACACTTCTTATTCAGCTGCTTTTACTGCAATTGTGTTCTTCCTACTTTACTACCTTATTCTGCCTTGCTGCTTGCTCTAAAGTGTTGAATATTCTGATGTATTTATTACTTCTTGTTAGTAGCCTGATTACATATGTCTGTTATTCTAACCCTCTTAGTTCTGGTTTTAGCACTTGGGCTTCAGGCCAGTTATTTTATACTTAAGAATGCTTTTGTGGTTTACACTCTTGTGGACAAACCCTTAACAAAATCCTGTCTCCATAAATCAATCCAACCTTCAGATCACTATGTCTGGACAACTCCCATCAGTTTCTCCTGCCAGCATGGTCGACATGGGCATACTGACACAGTGTAGCAACTGCCACATGCTCACTGACAAATCTCTTATCCCAACACATCATTCTTCTATTTGCGAGAAATGCATCTATATCAGTAACCTGGTATCCATGCTCTCTCATGCCACAGTCAGTACTCTTGACAAAGAGAAGATGGCCAACACAAACATCACATAACCAACCACAACACACACACCTATGCAACGGTCCTCAATAAAAACTTAACTAAACAGCAGAGACCTCCAAAATACACACACAAACATTCTACATACAACACCAAACACATCACAGACAGCAGACAACACACTGGTGCCTCTCAAACACAGCCCATAAGGCATAACAAACCTACACAGCCCATAAGGCACAACAATAAACCAAACATACTAGTCATTGGCAACTCAATTGTGAGGCACACCGATGTCTCCCTCACCAGGCTCAACAAGGAGATCATCACGGTCAGTTGTCTGTCAGGTGCCAGAATCCACCACATCACGCACGCACTTAAGTCTCTCCACAACAGGTACAAGTATGACTCTGTCATTGTTCATGCTGGCGTGAATGACTTAAGACTTACCTCCTTGGACTATATAGAGAGAGAGACATGATTGAGCTCTCAGAGTGCGAGTCTCAGGCAGGTATGAACCTAGCCCTAAGAAGCATCTTACGTTCACCAAGAATGATATCACAATACCAACAAAAAATAACAGACTTCAACAATTGGCTTAGTTTCTGGTGTCATTCCAAGGGGATCCAGTATCTGCCTGGGATGACATGGCTGACCGGCCTCGATGCTTTGACAGAAATGGCCTCCACTTGTCACTCCTGGGATTCAGGATTCTGGCCCAAGGCTCTTGCGTCCCCCATTGCCAATGTCCCAAAGACAAATCTTCCAACATAAAAATGTCTAAAAGCAAACTGAAGGCCATGCTGCTTAACGCTAGTAGCCTTAACCTGAAAATGCATTAACTGGAGGCTCTCTTCCCACTGGAGTATGCTGACATCTGTGAAGTCACAGAAACCATCCTGCAGCCAAAGAAGGCTTGGTCTTAGGTTGGGGTGAGGGAAGACCTTTGTCAGATTGAGAGTGAACCCCAAGCTCTGAAGCAGGGACACAGTGAATTTTAAGTGGGTCCTGAGAGTATTTTTCTCTTCTGCTAAAATGAGGCTGTCCAGGTAAAGGTAAATTTGTAAGCCTTTTGTTCTGCAGTAGGCTATTGCTGGGGCTAGACACTTTGTGAAAGACACTTGGTGCAGTAGGTAAACCAAAGGGCAAGGGAGTAAACTGAAAGTGTGAGAATGGCATAGCAAAGCATAAAAACCTCCTGTAGTCTGGGTGGATGGGGATATAGAGTTATGCCTCCTCCAGGTCCAAAGAGACCATGAACACTCTGGGTGGCAGTAGTGGAAGAAGGGTTTGAAGGGATAACATTCTGAAAGAAGGGACCTGCAGGAAGGGATTTAGCAGGGACAAGTCCAGAATGGGCCTCCAAGGGCCATCCTTTTTTGGTCCTAGAAAAAGTCTGGCATAAACCCCCCAACCTTCTTGGCCAGGGAGACCCTTTCTATGGTCCCTTGTGAGAGTAGATCTTGGATGATCCGAGGGATTAGATGTAGTTGTTTTTTGGAGGGAAGAATATGCCTTGTAGAAAGGGTATTCCATGCCAGGTCATAAAGTACCCTTTTTCCACTACTGATAAGACCCAGCAGCCTGAAGTGATTGCTTTCCAAATGGGTAGATGGTGACAGCCATGGTTAGAGAGGGGTAGGTGGTTTAGGCAGTCATGCACTGTTGTTTGTATCTGGAAAGGGCTACCTGGGGTTGGGTTGTGAAGAGGCTGTCCTGGGGGAAGCAGCTTTCCTGGATCCTTTCCTGTGTCTCAAAGAAGAGGAGGAGGAGGATGGGGCAAGGAGCCTTCTTGACAAAGGTGGGCTTGGCTGAGTAATTTCTAAGAATTTTGGAATAGGTGAGACCAATAAATGTTTGAGGTCCTGAAGTTCTTTGCTTTTTTCCTGGAGGCTTTTGAACAGCTCAGCGGACTGTTTGCCAAACAGGAATTTATTGTCTAGGGGGTGCATCCAAGATTTTGTTTTTAAAATCATCTGGTAGTGGCTGTAGTATGAGCCAGTTAATACCTGTGCAGTACAGAAGCTGAAGCAGCAGATCTGGCTGAAGCCTCAGCAGCATCACAGCTGCACTTTATAGAATATCTGGCAAACTTATGCTGCTAATGAAAGCTTAGATACTACCTATCTTTTGTTAGGTGAGTCAGGCAGGGAAGAAAGTAATGAAGTTGCCTGGGAAACCAAGTCTAGGACATATTTGACCATGTGGGTCTGATACTTTATTGTCCTGAAGGCTACTGTGGAAAAGTGTAAATCTTTTTTCCCAATCTGACCATGACCTTTACTGTCCTTGTTGGATGGCAGAAGGGAGGAAGAGGGAATTTGTCTGGATTGTTTATCTGGGGCCACTCCAATGGCTTCAGGATCTGCCACAGGAGGCTTGATGAGGTACTTTCGGTAATCAGGGACTTTGTAAAACCTGTCAGGTCTTTTGGATGCTAGTGGTTATGATTCAGGGGTCTTGGAGGCTGCAGCAAATGCATCCAGGTAAGCTGGAATCACAGGGGGGATTGCAGAGGGGGAGGGTGACTCCATTTAAAGCAGTTCGAAGTACCTCTTTTGAACCTCTGTCATCTTGCGTGGCATCCCATTTGAAATACTCCCTCATTTTGGATAAAGTCTCCCCAAAGGAAATATCTTCAGGTGGGAAGTCTCCTTCCACAGAGTACTCATCTGGGGAATAGTAGTCCAGGGGAGAAGTTAGCTGGGATGTATATGTCAAAAATTCATCTGAAGAGGAAGAGGACGAATTTTCCTCCTGAGTTTGAGTAGGTGGAATGGAAGAAACTGGCCTAGGGCTGAGAGTAGGCAAGGTAGTAGCAAAAGAAGCTGTGGGTCTAAGAGCCATAAAGGCCTGTACCAAAGACTGGGAGAATGTTTGTCAGTCTGGTTGGTCTTCAGTTTTGAAGTCATATGTTTGGTTTTTTGCTTCCTCTTAAGAGGAGTGATCTTAGAGGCAGATAGTGAGGGAGCAAGCCTAGGATTAAGCATCTGGCCTGTGGGAGAAGAGTCCTGTTCTGGCACTGTGGGTGGCTGTCCAGTGAAGCCTGGATCCCCCTCGACATCAGCCAATGTCAGAATAACCTCAGCGGGCATGTAGACTGGAGATTCTAAGGCGGCTTTCACAAAGGTACCCTCCGAAGTTGCCAGTTCATCTGGACGTCCCTCAGCCCCTAGCCCGGTAGCTGGCAGGACGTCTGACATCGGAGGGGCAGATACAGTAAAAGTCTTGCAACCTTTGTTTTCTTTTTAGGTGGCTCCACTTCGACGACTGACTCAGGATCCATGCCCAAGGCTAATCGCTTTAGTCGCTGGTTTTCCAGGAAAAGTTTCAGGGCTGCCAGATAACTGTGAAAGGTTTTAGGGACGAACAATTGGCAAATGCTACAGATCATATGGTTGTGGGATTGGCCTAAGCAAAACAAACAAAGTTCAAGGGAATCCTTATGCGGAATCTAGCGGCCTCACTTACATTTCTCCTTTCTAGATGACATTGGCTATTTAAAACGGGAGTAACAGCAACCTTAGCCCAAGAGACAACAAAAAATTCCCCAAAGGGGTAGTTATCTTTAGAAGTCTTCTGAAGAGTGGAGAGATGCGAGCAAGCTAACATTCAACTGCGGCAGAGACATTCTGAGGTCTGTGCATGCAGATGCCACTTTTAAGGCCCATGGTTTATGGCCCTGCATGTGACGTCCCATACACATAGGAACAACCAGGCTTAAGCTTTTCCATAGGAGCCAGACATCCGGGTTGCCTGAGGTGGAGGATCCCACAGTGAGAATACTGCAATATGAGAATAGAAGGACATCTGCCATTGTTATCCCTTTGCACAAAGGTGGTGCCACTACTGACCCCAGAAACTATCACCCCAATAGCTTGACAAGCCTGATCTGTAAGGCCATGGAGCGTATTATTATGGACCTCATAAACAAGGACATAGGCAATCTCCAAGCACTTGACCCCACCCAGTTCGGATTCGTCAAGGTTAGATCTTGCCTGTTGAAACTGGTTGACTTTTTTGAGACTGTCACTAAGGCACTGGATGAGGGAAAGTCAGTACATACAGCTTACCCTGACTTGGCCAAAGCCTTTGACACAATCCCCCACACAGGCATCATCAAAAAGCTAACCAAACATGGCATAAATCCCTATCTCAACAGGTGGGTGGCCAACTGGCTCACTGATAGGACCCACAAGGTCAAAACAGGCACCTCCACCTCTGACAGTAGAGCTGTTACTAGTGGTGTTCCCCAGGGATAGGAAAATTGTACAAGAACTTACCATAACCATAGATGTCCTTCGCTTCCATGCTGCAGTAGTCTACTAGTGGGTTTACCTTTCTTCCGATCAGCTTGTCCGGCCAGGTTTCCAAAGCTTTTTCAGTCCCTCTTGGCACGTCAGACGTCTGACATAAAGGCAGGTATGTGGGCCATAAAGGTGACGTCTGCATGCACCAGTCCTCAGAAACAAACTAAGGCCCCAGACGGAGCCAGTTCTGAGGGACATAACCTGTCCCTGAGCCAGGGAGAGCAAGTGCAAGGTTAAGAAGGGGGGATGGTGGGAGGGAAGGAATACTGCAACATGGAAGAGGACATGGTAAGTTCTTATACAACTTTCCTATGTCCTTCTATTCCAATGTTGCAGTATTCTATTAGTGGGCGAGTACCAAAGCTCTCTAAAGGTTGTGGGGTGGCCTGGTAGAGGACTCCAGGAACCCATGCAGGATACCCCTGGGAAATCCTGCCCTGGCTCTGGAGATGATGTTTAGTTTGTAATGCCTGGTGAACGTGTGCATGGAGGACCAGCTGGCTGCCTCCAGAATGGAGTTAGTGTCCAGACCTTTGAAAAAGGCCCAAGAATAGGCCACCACTCTTGTGGAGTGGGCACTGACACTGCCTGAAAGAGTCTTCCCATGGTGGGTGTAGCAAAAGGAAAAGCGTTGGCTATCCAGGTAGAAATGGTCTGTTTTACCACTGCTTTCCCCAGAGCTCCGGAGTGAAAGGAGACAAACAGCTGGTCTGATCTGTGGAAAGGTTTAGTTTTATGCGGATAGAATCCGAGTGGTCTGTGGATATCGAGGGAATGAAGGACTCCCTCATTATCTCCCTGCACGTTAGGGAAAAAGTTAGACAGATGGACAGCCTGATTTAAAGAAAGGTCGTTGACCACCTTGGGGGTGAAGGACGGGGTTATTCTCAGGGTGACCCTGTCCAAATGGAAAACCAGGAAAGGTGGAGTAGCCATAAGGGCTTGAAGCTCGGAGACCCTCCTGGCTGAAGTCAAAGCTACAAGCAGGACTGTTTTCCACGTGCAAAACTTTAAGGTGGCCTTGTCAGTTGGTAGGTGGCAATGTGAGTTTTTCTAGCACATAATTAAGATCCCATGGGGAGGGGATAGTTTCCCGGGAGGTCATAGGTGCAGAACCCCCTTTAGGAAGAGTTTGGCTGGTAATCTGCATGCCAGTGGAGGTTCCACAGGCAGGCAAAGATGGCAGACAAGTGTGCTTCTAAAGAGGACTAAGACAAACCTGTCTTCAGGAGTTCACAGATAACAGAATCAGAGGTACAGGACTGTCCAGTGGCTCCATTTGTCTTTTGTGACACCAGAAGGAAAACCTTTTCCACTCAAAGATATTTTCTTTTTTTTTTTTTTTTTTGGTTTCCTGGCCTCCTGCAAGACTGAAAGCATGTCCTCACTGTACAGATGTCTGAAGGGAAAATTATCCG
The DNA here is from genome assembly GCF_019279795.1 of Protopterus annectens. Lineage (NCBI taxonomy): Eukaryota > Metazoa > Chordata > Ceratodontiformes > Protopteridae > Protopterus > Protopterus annectens. The sequence continues at coordinate 1,601,239,347 of NC_056741.1, read as the reverse complement.
CCACAGGGAGAAGTGCTGAGACAGCCACTGTGGGTGTATCTGTGTCCCCTTGTGCTGTGTGAGTAGGTCCACTGAGGGGAGTAAACTTGTGGTGATTGCCCTTGGGCAGATGAAGTAGTAGAGGGAACCAGTGCTACCTTGGCTAATAGGGAGTCACCAGCAAGATTTTTGGTGAGTCCTGCTTAATTTTCAGTAGGACCCTCTGTATTATTGGGAAGGGGGAAGGCATACAGGAACTTCCGCTTCCATGACATTGAGAAGGCATCTGTTTGCAATGCCTTTGGGTCATGAGTTCTGGAGCAGTAGCTCTGGACTTGCCTGTTTATGGAGGAGGCGAACAGGTCCTGAGGGACACCCCAGTTGTGGACCACATCTAAGAACACCTCTCTTGACAGCATCCATTCATTGCTGCCAGAGGTGGTTCTGCTCAAATCTGCCTGAGAGTTGTGCTGGGAGGGAATGTAGGCTGCCTGGACGGAGATTGCCTGAGAGCTAGCCAGATCGTATACCTGTAGAGCTAGTCGGCATAGGAGGTAGGACTTTGTCCCTCCTTGCTTGTTTAAGTACCACATGACTGTGGTGTTGTCTGTGAAGATTTTCAGGAGACCCTGCTGGACGTAAGGTAGGAAGGTCTGCAGAGCTAGGAGTATTGCTGTCATTTCTCTGACGCTGATGTGAATTTGTTTGTGTCTGTATGTCCACAAACCTTGCACTGTCCTTGGGCCCAGAGTTGCCCCCCAGCCCAGGTCTGAAGCATCTGCGTGCATGATCTGGGAAGGGGAGGGTATTTGCAAGGGCATGCCTGGACTTGTCTGCAACTTGGGCCAGCCAACATTTTAGTTCTTGGTGAAGACAAGGGAGAAGTGGTACCTTGAACTCTAGAGGATGCGAGTGCCGGGTCAACAATGAGCAAAGGTACCACTGGAACTTTATGTGTAACCTCGCTAGAGGCAACATGGGGATAGTAGCTGCCATGTACCCCAGAAGTCTTAGGAATTCCCTCACAGTCAGGGCTGTTGAATGGAGGATAGCTTGAAAGTGGTGGGAGAGGGACACCACCTTTTCCTCCAGGAGGGAGGCCATGCTGATGCCTGTCATGATTCTGCATCCCAGGAAGACAGTGTCCTGTGTAGGATGGAGTTGGGACTTCAGGTAATTTATCAGAAATCCTAGAGACTGCAGCAGGAGCAGGAGGTCCTTGGTATGCACAAGGAGGGTCTGTCTGTCCGCAGCTTGAATGAGTAGGTAGTCTAGGTATAGGAATATTTGTATTCCCCTTGTTCTGCAGTAGGCAATGACTGGGGCGAGGCACTTTGTGAAAACCATTGGGGTGGTAGATAGCCCAAAAGGGAAGGCACAGAACTGAAAGTGAGAGGAGCCTGCTATGAATCTGAGGTACTTCCTGGAGGAAGGCTTTATGGGGATGTGGAGATGGGCCACCTTTATGTCTAGGTTTACCATGAAGGCCTGAAGAAGAATGAGGGGAACACAGTGGGGTAAGGTGAGCATCCTGAAGGAAGGAACCTTTAAGAAAAGGGTGAGGTGGGAGATCTAGGATGGGCCTCTATGGTTCTTCCTTTCTGGGCACCAGAAAAATTATTGAATAGAAACCTTTCCCTCATGCAGGGTGGGGGTGGGTGGACAGATTCTATGGTGCCTTGCATAAACAGGCTGTTTAAGACCTGTAGCAGGAAGGACAGCTGGGATGTGGGAGGGGTTGGGATAGGTAGGAGGAGAGATCCTAGTCATAAAGTATCCGTCCTTCAGGATGGACAAAACCCATTTGTCTGTTATTAGGGACTAGGCCGGGAGACGGTGAGAGAGACGGGTGGACAAGGGGACGTTGGTAGGAGGAAGGATGGCAGGCAGTCAGACACGGTCTGGGAAGGGAGGCCTCTGGCCAGAGGCCTGAGAAGTCTTTTGTTGGAGAGATGGTTTCCTGGGCGGTCTTCTGGACCTAGAAGAGGCTGAAGACCTTGACGCTTTTCTTATAAATTGTGTCTTAGCCGGGAAGTTTCTCTGGAACTTTGGGATTGGAGAGACAAGGAGGTGCTTGAGGTCTTGAAGCTCTTTCCCTTTTTACTGGACAGACTTGAAAAGATCAGACACCTTCGCACCAAAGAGAGCCAAATGGTCTAAGGGGGCATCCAGGAGAGATTGCAGACGTAGTCAGTAATACCTTCTGAGTACAGATGCAGCCGAAGCCTAATCAGCATCATATGCACACCTAAGGGAGTCCTTGTTCACTTGAGAGACCAGGGCGAGTAAGGAAGACAGGGATGCTTTTGCAGCACAGTCAGGCATGTCATTAAGCTCTTTGGAGGCTTTCTCTAGAAGGGCCAGAGAGTACTTGGTCATGTCAGACTGGTAATTTGAAGCCCTAAATAATAGAGTAGAAGAGCTATAAATCTTTTTCCCCCATCTCTCCATGGACTTGTTGTCCTTACCTACAGGTAGGACAGTGCAAGTAGGGAGTAGTTTAGATGCCCTGTCCGTAGAGATGGAAATAGTGGCAGAGTCTGCTGGGGGGCACTTGATCAGGAATTTATCTGAGTCAGGAACCCTGTATATTCTGTCTGTCTTTCGAGAAGCAGGAGGTTGGGAATAAGGATTAATGGATGCTGCTGTGAATGCATCCAGGAAGGAAAGTTGTACAGGTGGGATAGGTGATGGATTAGATGATTCCATTTGAATCAGGTCATAAAATCTTTTCTGTGCTTCAGACATGTTTGAGCATTCCCACTTAAAGTGTTCTCTCATCAGATTAACAGTGTCCCCGAAGGTAAGGTCTTACACAGGGGAGTCAGGCTCGGCAGAGGCCTCTTCAGGCAATCCATACCCCAATGGTGATGAGATCTGGGAACAGTAGGACAGTGAGTCTTCAGAGGAATCGGACAATTCTTCCTCTGCAGGCTGGCGCACAATCCTTTCAGGTATAGAAGACCTAGGACTAAGAAGAGGGGGAGCCACAGTGGCTAACTCAGGGGAAGGCCTAAGGGCCAGGAAAGCACTGTAGAGACTCTGGCTGAAGACCTGTCTGTCAGGTAAGGCATCTGGAGGTGGAAAAACATGACTGGTCTTTTTCTTGTAAGGCCTAGCTGGCATCTGGCTGGTGGTAGGCCTGGGAGAAAACATAGGAGTGGTGGAGGCCGGATCCGAAGCACCCAACGATGGTACTGGTCGTCGTCCCTCCCCGGCGTCTGTAACAGGTGCTGGTACATCCTCCCTGGACGTGTTGTCCACTCTAGATTGTGCGGCCTCCTGACAGGTACCTGTTTTATCTACGGTGGCGGAAGCAGAGTCCTCATCAACGCTGATGGCAGCTACAGGTTGAGGAGCGGCAGAGGGAGGCACAGTGGAAGACATAGACCACATGGACTTGGCCCTCTTCCTTGGCAGTTCGGTTGAGGCATCGGAGGCGCTTACATACCAAGAGCTATCTGTCTTGGGTATTGGTTGTCCAGGTATAAGTCGAGAGCCTGTAAGCAATGACAAAGGGTCTTGAGGGTGAAAGATTTACAGATGGCGCAGTTTTTGTAATCATGCTCCCTACCCAAACAAAAGAGACACTGGTCATGGGTGTCTGTGGGATTTGACGACCACAGTTGCACTTACTCTCACCGGACACGAACAGACTATCAAAAACAAGGACTGAAGAAAAAGGCCCCAAATTATCTTTTTAATTCAAAACAGATCCGGCGTACGTGAGTAGTAGGAACACCTGTTGCACGGCTGGTGGCTGAAAAGTTCTGAGGACTGCTGTGTGTACAGACATAACCTTTATGGCCCATGTACCTGCCTCTACTTCAGACGTCTGACGCACAAAGAAGGACTGAAACAGCTTTGGAAACCTGGCTGGACAAGCTGATCGGAAGAAGAGTAAACCCACTGGTAGAATACTGCAACACTGGAATAGAATGACATCTGTCTTGGGACCCCTACTGTTTGTCATCTACGTCTCAAAGGTCCAGGCAAAGGCCTGTGGCTGAGTAAGTCTGCAGACGACTTTAAGCTGGGTGCTGTCACCGACATCCCAAATGATGTTAACATACTACAAGAGGGTCTCACAGCAACTAATGACAGGTGCCAAAGTCATGGCCTTAAGTTAAACGCAAAAAAAATGTATTATCATACCATTCTGCAAAAATACGCCCCCTACTGATCACCACATCAACGGCAACTCCCTAAGCACACAACCTGTGGTGATAGACCTTGGCACACAGGTTGACAACAATTTCATATTCCACCACCATGTAGCAGCAGTGGTCACAAAAGCCTTTTACATGGTTCATCTCATAAGTAAAGGGACTGCATCCAGAGAAGAGGAGGTTATTACCTCTCTGTACTCCTCCCTCATTAGGCCAATAATTGAGTACAATGCCCAGTTTGGTACATACCTCTCCAAACACCTGCACCAACTGGAAAGGTCACAGAAATACATCACAAAGAAAATCCCCTTGGCCTCCCAACACCTGCTCTATGTGGACAGGCTCAAATCACTATCCCTCTACTCGGTATCGTACAGATTGCTCAGAGGTGATCTGTGTCTCACCTACAATTTAATCTCAGATAGGTTCATAGATTAGTATTAGGCTAACTGCCCTTGCGAGTCACTTTAAGCCTAGCCAATTATCCCTTGTGAGACTCAAACCCTGCACCTTGTGTTTGTAAGGCAAACACCTTAACCGTTAGGCCACCCTCCCAACCCACCTGGTCCACTAGAGATGCTCCATATCTGTAAGTTTAACTCCTCACACATTACCTGATTGAAAGGCTTTAATCTAATATGCAACATTAACAAAACCTGCTACAGAGACAGTTTTGTCTCCCAAAGGCTACCAGGTCTTTGGAACAGACTCCCCATACACGTCAAACAAAGTAAGTCGCTGACCCTATTTAAGCTCAACCTTGATGACTGGATGGGAAACCACAAATTTGTCCCAGGGGTTCCACCTGTGTCCCTCACTGTCTGGGCTGACAGGTGCTAACTAAGGTTTCTTTTTTGGGGATAAGCTCTTGGCTAGGCTTGTAATCCTATGATCCTATGATACAGACATGTTTGTGTTTATTTAGTTTGGGAAAAGTGATAAGAAGTTCGGCATTACGAAATTTTGGTATGGGGAGTTATAAGGGATTAGGTTAAGACAATCTGGGTATATTACTGCTTCATCACCACCTTTCCTTTAGTTCATGCATTCCTAATTATGTTATAGCTGGGTGGTAATATTTCGTTGTTGCTAATATTTGATTGTAGCCATATTTCTGTTATGGCTAGGATACTAGGTTTTTGAATAGCTATCCAAGTTGTCCAAGTCCTACTTACCTGTAACACTAGACATTCATAGAACAGACTGCCTTACTGGCATTCAGGTAGTGTTGCCTTGATACCCTTCCTCTGATAGTCTACCAAAGCTAGCTCACAGTCCCTCCCCACTGCCTGTCCATGAGTGTGACGGACCAATCACCTGGCAGTAGAAGGAATGCCTTGCATACCCAAAGAGAGGACCCTTTTCAGTTTTCCAGCAGAAAGATGAGATGGAAACACAAGCTTTGCAAAACACCTACTGTTCTAAACTCAAAACTATACACACAACAATAAAGGCCAACACTAAACTAAGTACATTCAAAAAATGGAGGGATGGTGGGTGGGTACTGCCAGCAAGGCAGTATGTTCTATAAATATCTACTGTTACAAGTAAGGAGAAAGTACAGTTTTGTACCTACCATAAATGTAGATGTCCAATAGGTATGCATCTGCAGTCATAACATATGGGTTGTCCTGCCTCAGGCAGCCCTTCGGTCGGCCGGATTCCAAAGTCTGGGTCTGGCCTCGGCTGATGTTGCACTTTCCCCCGACGTCAGAGTGTCTGGGGTATAAAAGCATCAGCCGACGCCATCTTCCTCAGTTTTTCTTGCCCCAGATGCCAGGTGCCCTCTATGAAGGCTAAATTTGGATAAAATGCCAAAAAATTCCAAAAATAATGCAAACATATATACATATATATATATATATATATATATATATATATATATATAGATACACACACACACAAACAAATACACCATAACAGATTCCCCCAGCTAGCTAATGAAGGGGTAAGCACCCTAGGAATACCACAGAGGGGAAGGAGGGAGGGTAAACCTGACTGCAGATGCATACCTATCGGACATCTACACTTATGGTAGGTACAAAACTGTACTATGTCCTTCAAGGATGCATCTGCAGTCATAACATATGGGTAGAATACCATAGCCAATCTGGGGGTGGAGGTACTATTTTTTTTATTTTTTATTTAATTTATTTAACATTTGTTGACCGGGAAAGTCCGACTAGGTTCCACAGATCCTGTTTTCAGCGGAGGCCCGAGGAGAAATGCTCCAGAAGCAAGTCTTTTTTAGAATTACTAAGAAAATGATGGTGTAGTTAAGAGACCCTGCAGGACTGCAGTAGCAAAACCTGCTCTGGATCTGGAGTATAAGGGTAGATTGTAATGCTTGGCAAAAGTATGCACGGAGCTCCATGTAGCAGCTTCTAAAATGTCCTTGGTAGCCACCCCTCTTAGGAAGGCTGTAGTGGTGGCTGTGGCTCTCGTGGAATGAGGCCTAATATTCACAGGAACACAGAAATTGCTTTCCTTTCCATGAAAGGAGTAGCAAAAGCGAATGCAATTTCCTATCCATTTTGAGATTGTCTGTTTGGAAATTGCCTTTCCTTGTGTCCCAGCAGCATAAGCTACAAACAGTTGGTCAGTCTTTCTGTAACTTTTAGTTCTGTCCAAATAGTAGCGTAATTGCCTGTGGATATCCAGAGTGTGTAGAAGTTTCTCCCCTTTATTTTGTGGATTTGGGAAGAAAGTAGGCAAATGAATTGCTTGGTTCAAGGATACTCTAGCTACCACCTTTGGCATGAAAGTTGGGTTGGTTCTTAATGAAACTCTGTCCTGATGAAAAATAAGAAATGGCTGCACTGCCATTAAAGCTTGTAACTCAGATACTCTTCTTGCTGAAGTTATGGCCAGAAGGAATGCAGTTTTCAAGATAGAAACTGTGGATCTGCCGATGCTGCTGGTTCAAATGGAGGAAGTGTTAGTTTTTCCAGCACAAAGTTAAGGTCCCAAGTAGGTAAAGGTGGTCTCCTTGGCGGTTTGATGTTTTTGATTCCTCTGAGAAATTGTTTTAAGAGAGGATGCACATAGACAGGAGGATTTACATTGTATTCTGCTGAAATTGCTGAGGCATGTATTTTAATGGAAGAATAAGACAGGCCATTGTGGAACAATTCTGCTAAGTATTCCAGTATATGTGACATGCTCATCACTGTCGCATCAAGGCCTTTTGTTGTGTTCCAAATGAGAAATCTTTTCCATTTTGCTGAGTATGCCTTCCTTGTGGAAGGGTGGCAAGCTTCCATAATAATGTCCTTTACCCTCTGGGATAAGCTGTCCTGGGAAGGAGTCATGGTATTCTCCAGGCAGTTAGCTGCAAGGTCTTTAAGTTGGGATGCAGGATCTTGTAATTGTTCTGTGTCAGAAGTAGAGGCCATAATGGGAGAGGCCACGGTTTCGTCTGTGACAAGCTCTTCAACAGTGGGTACCAATGCTGCCTTGGCCAGTCTGGAGCTATCAGAATCACTTTTGGCTGTTCTGCCCTGATCTTCAGTAAAACCTTGGACATTAATGGGATTGGTGGGAAAGCATAGACTTTTCGGGCTTTCCAGCTGAATGAGAGAGAGTCCACCTTCCATGCTTGTGGAAGGTATGTCCTTGAGCAAAAAATCTTCAGTTGATGATTGTGGGGTGAGGCGAACAGATCTATCTCGGGCCTTCCCCATGTCTGTGTTATGAGTAAGAAGATGTCTGGGTGCAGCATCCACTCGTGTGCATCCATGGTAGTTCTGCTTAAGCTGTCTGCCAGAGTATTGTCTTTCCCTGGCACGAACTGGGCCTGCAGTTGTATATTGTGTTTCAAACAAAGATCCCATAGATTCATAGCCAGTCTGCATAGAGGGTAGGAGTGCGTGCCTCCTTGCTTGTTTATGTACCACATAACTGTGGTGTTGTCTGTCCTTATTAGCAGGTGACCTTGTTGAAGGAAAGGCTTGAAAGCCTCGATTGCATGCATCACTGCCAGCATTTCCTTTTGGTTTATGTGCATTTGCAGCTGCCCTTGAGACCATAGCCCTTGGATACATCTGTCCTCCATGTGCACTCCCCAACCTCGGTCTGAAGCATCCGTGGTGATGGTTTGGCTTGCTTTTGGTTTGAAGAAAGGCAACCCTCTGTTGGTCTGGCAGGCTTGAGCCCACCACAGGAATTCCTTTTGAAGGCAAGGTATGATTGGAATCTAAGCTGTGACTGTGCTGAGTCCATACACTCCTTAGGTACCATTGCAATCTTCTCATATGTAGCCTGGCTTGTGGAATTAGCATTATGCAGGATGCCATGAAACCCAGGGCCTGCAGGATCTTCCTTGCAGTTAGCTGAGTTTGTCTTGTCAGATTTTTGAAGTAATCTGGAAGTTGTTTCTGTTTTTCTTCTGTGAGAAAGGCCATCTAGGTGGTTGTATCTAGATCTGCACCCAAAAAGGTTATCCTCTGGGATGGTACAAGCCTTGATTTTTGGATGTTGACTGTGTGTCCCAAGGCCTGTAATAGCTGGATGGCATAGTCCAAGTCCTTTAACAAATTTGTCTTGCTGTCCGCTTGTATCAAGCAGTCGTCCAGATATAGGTAGATTTGAATCCCCTGAAGTCTGCAGTGTGCAATTACTGATGCCAGGCATTTCGTGAATACTCTGGGCACAGTAGATAAGCCAAAGGGCAATGCTGAGAATTGATAATGCTCTGATCCTGCAAGAAATCTGAGGTGTCTTCTGCAACTTTGTCGAAAGGAGACATGCAGGTATGCCTCCTTGAGATCTAGAGTCACCAGCCAAGACTCCTTGCCCAGCATGGGAAGAAGCTGCTGTAGGGTCAGCATCTTGAATTTCGGCACAATGGGGTAAGTGTTCAGTGCGGACAGATCTAGAATAGGCCTCCATTGATTTTCTTTCCTTGGAACAAGGAATAACCTTGAATAGAAACCTTGGCCTTGTTCTGAGAGAGGAACCTTCTCTATGGCTTTCATTTGCAGTAATTTGCTGATTTGTTTCAAAGCCTCTGCCCTCTGACTTGGTGGCACGTCTGGCATTCCTTTTCTTTTTGGCAATGTGTGGAAATAGAACCTGTATCCTTTGTCTATTATTTGCAGTGTCCATGAGTCCCTTGTAATGTAATGCCAATTTTCTGAAAATAAAGAAAGCTTTCCGCCCAATGGTGCTTCTAACTGAGCCTTGGTTGGCGGAGTCAAAAATAAGTCATTGTGTTTGTCCTGGTGTAGCAGTTGTTGTTGCTGTTCCTGCACTACCTCTCTGGCTGGGTGGTTGCCACGGACGGCATCTGTAGTGGCCTCTAACTTGCCCTCTACCTCTGGTACGCCTGTTCCTGCCTCTCTGTGATCTGTCTGAGTCTGGAAAGGACCAATTCTTAGTAGGCCAATTTCTGCTGAATCTCGGTGGTTGTACCTATAGAAAGTCCTTGACTGTTTGCACAGATTTTGCCTTTTCTTCAAACTTCTTTAAGACCTCCTGGGCCGTGGAACCAAATAATTTTTGTTTATCCATTGGAGCATCCAGGAGATTAGCTTTAACATGGTCCAGTAGAGATTGTTCCTTCAACCAGGCATGCCTTCGTATAACAGCCCCAGTCATTGCTGACCTGCATGAAGCTTCCAGTGCATCATAACCACATTGCAAAAAATGGTTGCTAACCTGCTGTGAGTTATGTACCAGATCCTGAAGAGATTTACGGTCAAGGGGCTCAGAGGAGGAAAGCTTCTTATACAATTCATCTAACAAATACTCTTGGTACTGAATCATATGGAATTGACAATTTAACGCCCTCATAGAAAGAGTTGCAGAAGTATAAACTTTCTTTCCCCATCGCTCTAAAGCTCTAGATTCCCTTTCAGAAGGTAAAGGATTTTTAGCAGTGGCAGCTGCAACCCCTTTTGGGCCCTGTGAAATGGTTTCTGGGTCTGCAGTGTGGGCCTTGTACAGGTGAAAATGAGAATACGGGACCCTGTAGTACCTATCAGGTTTGGCAGGAGCCGGAGGGACAGAATCAGGGGCTGTACTAGCATCAGAGTACACATCATCAATAACATTCAAAACAGGAGGTATAGCCAAAGGCCTATGCTGAGGTAAATGCAAAAAGGTCCTTAATCTTTTTCTGGAATCAGAAAATTCCTGGCCCTGCCATTGGAAATGTTCTCTCATAGAATGCAGTGTCTCACCAAATGAAAACTCTTCAGGAGGGGAGGCCAAAGGAATAGATTCTTCAGCATCAGAATCCTCGTAGGCCGAATAAGCCTCCTGCTGGTGCTCTGACAACACAGATTCATCCGTAGACTCATCTGAAGAGTGGGGGTCAGAGGGCTCAACCCTGGGCCTTTTGTCTGGAGGTGGAAGAGAGCCCCTGTCCGGGTGAGGTTGAGAACCTCTAATTAAGGAGATTAGATCCTCTGCTAGGCTGAGAATTTGAGTGCTGGTAGAAGGCCTCTGAGAGGTAGACTTGGGAGGCAAAGCTTTGGCAAGTTTGGCAGCTTTAGCCCTAGAAGACCTTAATGGACATGGATGCAGGGGGTCTGGCTGCACCACGTGCAGGGGTGGACTTGTCTAAAGGAATGGTGTCGGACATGTCCTGGACACTGGATTCCGTAGGTAGTTCAATAACCGACTCGGCCGGAGCCTCCGAGGCCGAGGTAGTCGGTTGTAAGGTTTCAGCATCAGGAAGCACTGAGGACTCTGTTTCAGCCGAAACAGAGACACTCGCGGTAGGCCTGACCGAGGTTTCAGCTGAAACCGCGGGCCGCGAGGGTCGGTCCTTGTCCTTCCGTTTTTAACTACATGGGAAGTCGGAGTCTCCGACGGCATTATATATGCAAAGTTAGCCCCAAAATATTCCTCTGCAAACTCCGACCGACGCCTAAGCGTTCATCGGCTGAAGGAAGCAGAGGCAGAGCAGGCCGAGACGTCGTGGTCCGGGCCTAAGCAAGGGAGGCAGTAAGAGTGGAAATCCTTATGAGGTATTTGTTTCCCGCAAGTTAAACAATTATTCCCTTTATCTGACATCGGCTGAGGCAAGAAAGAGTCCCCAACGGGGTACTTAGCTTTTTCGAAGTCTTCGGTAGCTGAATCAAAGGAGCTGGCCGACCGGCACTTGCGAACTGCTTCTGCTTTGGGCACCGCACGGCAAGAAAGACAGAGGAAGATGGCGTCGGCTGATGCTTTTATACCCCAGACGCTCTGACGTCGGGGAAAGTGCGACATCAGCAGAGGCCAGATCCAGACTTTGGAATCCGGCCGACCGAAGGGCTGCCTGAGGCAGGACAACCCATATGTTATGACTGCAGATGCATCCTTGAAGGACATCTTGCACAACTGTACAGTGTTCAACAAACACAAAACATTCCCAACCTGCAAGAGGGAAAGATAAGGCTCCAGGAGTCCAGGGAGAATGGTCCTAGCAGAGCCTGCTCTGGATTTAGAAAAAGTATCCTCCTACTTGTAGTGCTTCAAAAAGGTACAGACACAACACCAGGTTGCTGCCTCCTTAATACTTTTAGAGTCCAGTCCTTTGCAATACACCACTGAAAAGGAAAGGTGCATTCTACCAGGGCATTTTACCTAGCATGGATTCGCCTTGCCATTGTGGGTGTAACCAAAAACAATACCAGACGACAACCAATAAGCAATGGTTTGCTTAGAGACACGTTGACTCTTCTTTGCCCAGTGTAGAAAATAAGCCTTTCAACCTTCCTGAAGGGTTTAGTTCTGTCATGATAACACCAAAGTTACCTGTACACATACAAGGTGTGAAATATCCTTCCTCCCTTAGCCTTAGGTTCTCAGAAGAATGCAGTGAAGCTGAAAGAGTGAATTCTGAGACCAGTTTCGGCATGAAAAGAAAAGCTAGTGCATTAACACAACTCTATTCCTGTGGAAAATCAGGTAAAGTTGTCCCCACCATGAGAGCTTGCAGCTCAGAGACTCACCATGCAGATATTAGAGCAATTAGCAAAACAAAGTCAATTTTTCCAGAACACAGATGAGATCCTACAAAGGAGGAATTTGCTTGCAAATGGGGTCTCATATGCAATACTCCTTTCATGAACTGTTTCATGCAAAGAGAAGAAAAAAAAAAAAAGAGAGGGATACACTGGCAGACAAGCACATGGCTGCTAGATGCACCTTAATGGATGCATATGATAAGCCATCCTGACGTAGCTCACACAATCATTTCAGAAACAGGACATTAACCTCAAAAGACCCTCTATTTCCACTATTTACTTAATTTATTTACCGGGAAAGTCCAACTTGGAACAAAACCAATTTTCAGCAGAGGCCCAGAGAGAAATGCATGTCTTTGTAAAGCACCACTTAGAAAACTTCATCCATTTTAAAGATAGATTTTCTACTAACCAGGTTTTCTAGCCTTCTTTAACACCTGCAGCACATACTCATGAAACAGTTACCTAAACAGAGTCAAGACTGAATCATCCAGGCTGTTAAAGTTTGCTTGATTCAGGATGCACCAGTCACCCATGAGATTGTGTGAGAAGATCTGGAATGTGAGGAAGTTTGTGTTAACTGTCCTTAAACAATTCCATTAAAAGGGAGAACCAAACCTTTCTGGGCCAATAGAGATATTGGGCATTCATCTCAGAGCCTTCAGAAGTACCTTGTAAATCAGGAGAAAACTTGGAAAAACATACAGGAACATTCCTGTCCAAGGTGATGAGAATTTATCTGTCTTCCAAACACTGCCTGGAACAGTATTTCCCCAGCTACCTCTTTAGGAAGGAGGCAAAAAGATCTGATTGAGGTGTTCCCCACATCTAGACTAGATCCTGGGCCACCACTGGCTTGAGCTTCCATCTGTACAGGTCTGCCCACGATCTGTTTACTGCATCTGCCACAATGTTCTTCTCTAATGGGATAAATAGTGCCTCAAGAGTCCCAGAATACTGAGAAGCCAGCTCTCAGACCTCATACCCCATTGTTTGTTGAGGTACCACATCACAGTGGTGTTGTCTGCAACCACTAGAAGAGGACCTGGAATCCACAGGTGGTGAAGGACCATCAAGGCACAAATCAACACAATAATTTCTCTTCAATATTGATGCGATTTCTGTCATACATGGTCCCACAAGTGGTTTGCACTTCACCACAGTTCCACAAGGGAGGTCAGATGAATCTGTCTGGACAGACTGCACTGGCAGCAGAGGGGAGAAAAGAAGACCTGTATTGATACTCAACTGCTCTCTCTGCCACTGTACCTCTCTGAGGAAGGGCAGCACCAGTACCTGGGAATCCAGGAGATGAAAATGCTCAATCCAACAATTTGCCAATGGTATGAGAATCATGGATGACATCAGTATCAATATCTTTAGGAATTCTCCAATAAAGCAACATTCCTCCTGGAGAATTCCAAAAACACTTCCTGGTAAGACAGAATCTTGTCTTTGGGCAGAAAATCCATTCTTTTACTGCAGACCGTTATGCATCACCCCCCCCCCCCCAAAGACAAGTCTTTGTGAGGGTGTAAGACACAACTTTAGTAGGTTCAACTTGAACCCTAGAAGGAACACAAGTCCAAGACCTTCTCTAGCAATTTCAAAGACCTGGACACAGATGCTGCACACATCAGCAAGTCATCAAATTATGGAAAGATGTCAATTTGAGAGCCTGACAGTGGGCCACCACCAGAGCAAGGGATTTGGTAAACACTCAAGATGCAATGGAAAGCCCAAAGGGCAATACAGAAAAATGATACCTGAAATTTGCTGCATCTAGTTCACACTACCTCCAGAAGCAATTAACAATGGCAACGTGATTATATCCATCCTTCAAATCTAGGGTCACCATGAAGCAGCAGTCTGGTAACAGGGGAAGCACTGTCTGCTGGGTGAGCATCTTAAGCTTAGGAACCTTAACATATTCAGAAAGGAAAGGGGCAACACCAGTCTCCATAGCAACTCTTTTTTTGGGAACCAGAAAAAGTGTAAAGTAGAAAACCTCCCATTCTTTCCAAAGGAGCTGGGCCAGTTCTATGACCCCAAGCCCAGTATTCACTGGTGAAGAGCAGGGAACAACATCTTGTCCAACAGATGGTAGAACCCTCTGAAAGGAGGCAGATGTTATGTTCTTTCTATTGCCATTTGGCAGGAAACGCTGACAGCCAGGCCACTCTGTTGACAGCTAACTTTAGAGACATGGCGCCAGATGGAGGGGGACTTAAAAAAACTGGTGCTGTGCCTCAGCATAATCATAAATTGGAAGCGGGGTAATCCTTTTTGTAAAAGGAACCCCTCATTAGATTTGACAGAGCTCTCTTCCAGCAGTTTGATTTTACTGCCTTGGTTTTTGTTAGGCTGGGTCTTCTGCTTCAAAGGTTGCTGAAATTTATCTTGCATAAAGAAAGAAAACTTGGGACTATGGAACACTTTCAATGCTCCCTGCATTACTTTACCTCAGTCATCCCAGCATTTAAGAATCTAATAAGCTGCTGTACAAGATGCACAGACACAAGAGGGGCATTCCTAATCTCATTTTTTTAACTCATCAGAAACATTTTAGCTGTGAAACCAAGCACACCTCCTAATCACCAATGACAACACTGCATTTCTAAAACTACTACCAGCCCCTTCCAAGGCACTTTAAGCATATGTTGACACCTGACAAACATTCAAAACAATATCTTGACACAGACCTTTTGCCCCACAGGTAATAATGCAGCAAAACTCTTGTAAACTATACATGCATCTCAACACAAACTTCCACATAAAGCACTAACAGTTGAACACTTTAAAAGCTATTGTGCAGGACTATGCCAGCTTCTTTCCTGGAGATTTTAGCCATGTGTCTAGTTTATCTTGAGGGACTGGGTTTGAAGACATGGTTTTCTTAGTGACCAAGGTTGCTGGTGACACAAAGGAAGGGCCCACAGACAAAGAGGCTTGGAGGCCAGGCATGGCTAAACAAACCCAGAACTTCTTATACATTTTTTTAAGCAGAGTCTCAAACAGAAGAAAATCACAAGCTTTCTTATACACATCCTCAAACACAAGGATAAACTGAAGCCAGATCTGTATGTCCAGGGCCATTATTTAATACCTTTTTGCCTGTGTCATTCTGTAAAATCCACAATGTTCCCTGCGAACAGTAAAACTTAAAAAAGACTCTCTCTACAAGAATACTATACTGAATATGCACCGTGGAAAAAGACTGTAAATTCATTAACACAGCACTAAGCACAACATGCATAATACAAAGACCACCAAAATAAATAAAGGCCATTTTCAGCTCACATGAATTCAAAACGGTCTTAAATAGCTTTAGGTAAGAAATTAAGCATAGATTTGATAAAAAAAATCCTGTCACAAATGTTTCACAATTTTTTTATTTAAATTATGACTTTTAGCACCATTTTAAAATGGTGAAAAATCTATTCAATTACATCCAGTAATCACAAAGCCAAAGATTAGACAACTTAAACATAATATAATTAAATATAAACCTAAGAAAATTCCCGTCAGAAATCTTTCACTAACAAAATGGTGCCCCAAATTGTGATTTAAATAAAAAAAAAAGTTGTTTAAAAATGCTGTAAATGTACTTAATGAGGTCATAGCTCAAAAACTGCCAAAACAGAAAATTTTCCTGCCAAAACATTCAAAAAAATTTTTATTAATGAAGAAACAGCTGGAACTTACTCTGAGTTTTGACAGCAAAAATCGAAGAGAGGAATTGCTCTAAAATGACCTTGTTTAATCATCAAAAACAGCTACAGAAAATTTTAAAAGGGTTAACTACCCTACTGAAACTCACAAATAGCTTAAAAGGAACATAAAATGAGATAAGCTCACAGACTATACCATTACTCAACATTAAAAAAGTACAGCTGTGTAAAAACGCTTACTATAGTAGATGTTTGAATGATCACTGTGGTAGTAGCCCTGGATACATGGGCTACAACATGCCATGGACATCAGAGCCAGTTAACTTCCAAAGCTTCTGGGTACTTTCTACCTGCCCAAACTCTCAGGCAGCTTAAGTTGAGCTGACTGAAAGACATGTTTGGGGCATCAATCCCTTACAGCTTTCCAGCCAACAGAGAAAGAGGGAGGCTGAGATCTAAAAGGACAAAGCTAGGAAAAACAAAAAATAAACTAAGCACATCCTGGAATAAACATACCAAAAAACAAGGCAGGCGGAGGGAGGTAGTGAGCTGCTAGTGCAGCAGAGATCATTTGAACAGCTACTGTCCTTGCAGTTTACTTACGCAACTGTACTCATCAAACTGATCATTACTAGAGTAGCCTCAGCTATACGGGTAAATTATCCCAACTTGCTACATTTGGGAGGTGGCAGGAGAAGAGTCCATAAGCCCGGGGAGTACAGTCATTCAAAGCCTGATCTAGACAGAGAAGTCTATAGCACTTTGTAAATATATGTAAAAAGAGGACCAAGCCGCCACTTCTACAATACTTCTAGAATACAACCCTTCTGGATTAAACACCATCTAAAATTCAGTAGACTGGACATCCCACAATTAAATACAAAGGAATTTGCCATTTCCCAGCGCTTTTATTTCCACTGTGAAACTTAATTCATATGCAACAATGAAGACAATATGGACACGCATTCAATAACAAAGTTATTTTATGAACTAGTTCCTCCACAGTTTTACAGTGCACCACAGAAACTGGAAAGGCCAAACGAGAAAATGTTTCTGCTTCAGGCACTTGCATACATTTCCATTTCTGGAAGGAGGAGGTAGCAACAATATGAGAGAGCTTCAAGACCAACAAGGTAAAAAGGCTCTACTGCCTGCTCATTGGAATGTTTTACACAGAAAAACTCTTCAATTGCTTCCTTCTGCCTTTCAATGCAGAGCTACTGAATTCTCTAAACACTATGTTGTTCATCTAAACAGTCTAAAATGCACACACTTAATTCCTACCTATGGGAGAAACTCTCCTACAGGCACACAAAGAAGTGATTGTTCACTTTAGCAAAAAAAAAGGTAAGTCCCAAAAACTTGGGCGGATATAAAAAATGGTTAGATGTACCTTTAACGTAAGCAATCTGTATGTATATATGACTGTATCAACCAAAAAACTATGGTACCTTGAAGTCTCAAGCAACCCATTAAACCAGTATAATGAGTCCAAAAACCAAAACAGTCAAAACAGTGTAAGAAACTTCTCTGTGTGGAAGATTTTCAATTCAAATATGTTATTAATCACTGTATATTAATCAGATCAGACAATAGTAGTAGAAGTAGCGAACTTAAATTCGTCCCAAGTAAAAAAATAAATATATATATATATATATATATATATAAAATTTAAATATTACACAGAAGTGCCAAGTACTTAAAAGTAATCCAAGCAGGCTAGACAGTATGTTTCCAGTCAAAAATCCTTTAAGCACACAGACAAGCGATCCAAGTAAAACAAAAATAACAGAATAATAGTTTCCTCACAAGCTTTCTAACTATATATATATATATATATATATATATATATATATATATATATATATATATATATATATAGAACAAAGCCACAAAATCCCAAGAGTATAAAAAACGAAGAACGAACTGCAGGCAGCCAGCAACGCAAAATACTGTAGTCAACCAAGTAATGAAGTAACCACTTTCACAATAAAATGTTTAATAGAAACAAGACAGACGTAAGCGCTTTCACGGACTACCTGTCCGCTTCCTCAGACGTACAATAATGCAAAAACAGCTACATTATATAGCACAAACATCACAGTCTAATTAAATAATTAACTATTTAAAACCAGCAAATGATAATTAACAATTAAGAGTTAAAAACACATTACCTAAGTGGTCTGGCTTGTAAAATAGGTTTAAGGGGAACGGTTTCATTTAGACCACGTCCATGGTGTGCCCCCAGCCTCAAAATCCATTTAACTTCAGCAGTCTCAGTTTGATTAACTACATCCCCCAATCTTGGATTATCTGGAACTATGTGCAAAATTTGAAACAAAAAAATGTGTGTTGAGTCAGTGTTCATTATGTGTTTGGCAATAGCATTGTATGTTTCATTTCTACGAACACAATAATAGTGATCACGAATTCTCTCCTTTAGTGATCTATTTGTTTTGCCAACATAGTAGCAAAAACAAACTTTACAATGTGCAACATAAACCAAGTTTCTAGAATTACACATCCCTGAACATCTAATGCTCCACAGTACACCTGTATCGGGGTGTCTAAAAAACCTGGATTCATCTATGTAAGGGCACTGTAAACAATTGCTACATTTTTTAGTACCCCTCAGCCAAATAGGACAAACCTCTAACAAGTTGGTATTTGTGTAGCAAATCCTTTGTTGTAAAGTCTGACAATTTTTATAAATAAAATTAGGAAATGTACCTACTAATTGCTTGGTACTAACATCTGATGTTAAAATATTCCAATTATTAGAAACCAAATTTCTAATCTTGTTAATATTGCTACAATATGGAATAGCAATAGACACATTGTTACTGACATTGGATTTATTGACAGATGAATTGCTAGCATTAGGACCAAAAAAAGGTTTGGCCCTATGCTTCCTGTGGTACCCCATTTGTTCATTTACTGTATTGAATTCTTCTAAGGTGTAGCCCCTACTCAAAAAGCCAGTTTGCAGCGATCCCATTTCTTCCTTGAAAACTTTATCATCACAACAAAGACGTGATGCTCTCATAGCTTGTCCTTTAATGATGTTAGTGAAACAAGCAGGATTATGCATACTTTGTCTATGCAAATATGAGGGTTGGTAACAGGGTTTTCTGTACAGTTTGGTCTTAACTATGGCATTTTCCACATATATATTGACATCTAAGAAATCAATGCTATGCTTGGAACATGCACCAGAAAACTTCAAAAACTGGCTGGTCGAATTAATGTAATCAAAGAAATCAGAACTAGCAAAATTAGCATCATCTATCACAATGAATAAATCATCTACAAAGCGTCTAAAAAACTTCATTGAAGCATATGAAACTAAGTACTGTTGTTCCCAAGCAACCATAACCAGATTGGCATAGCTATTGGCACAACTGGTGCCCATAGCTATGCCTCTGGCCTGTTTAAAATATCTAGAGTCAAACAAAAAAACATTGTTGTCAAGTACCAGTTCTAAAAGAAAACACAAAAATTCGGCTTTATCAGGCTGCAAAAAATTATCTTTCGTCATCAAGTCATATACCATTTCAATGCCAGTAGAGTTAGGGATGCAAGTAAACAGGGATTCAACATCAGCTGTCACAAAAACTGTCGAAGATGTATACCCAAACTCAGTTGAAAACTCATAGAGTTCTCTCAAGAATTGTTCAGTATCTTTAAGCACATAATTATACTGACTTAATATCTGCTTTAATTCATAGTCCAGATAAACAGAGATGGGTTCGGTGACCCATCCAGCACCTGCTACAATGGGTCGAAATGGAGGTAATAAGGAATTCTTGTGTATTTTAGGCAAGCCATGGAGCCTAGGCACAACAGGATGGACCACTAGAAAATAATCAAATAACTGTTGGTTCATGCTATTTATGTCCAGACAGTCTTGTAATGCCATCAAATTAGTGCTATGCATCACAGAATTGCCACCCATAGCTAACTTAAGGGCAACCTCTCGTGCAAAAAGCCTCAAAGCTACTAATACCTCACTATGATCAATACTCATAGAAGGTATGAATTTTAAACCTTTATTCAGCAACCTAAATTCAGCTGAAGTGAGAGTGTGCTTGGAAACATTCCACACTAACTGTTGTTTGCCCACATTTTCTTCAATGTTCGTACCTGATAATTCGGGGGTGCTTCCTTCCGTTTGACTCCCCTGGACACATCCATATCCAAAGACTTTTTCCTCGCCGGCTTGTAGGGCAATGGAAAAGCCAACGAATCAGCACTATGGTGGTTGTCAGCTATCAACTTCCTTCTGACGTCCATAGGAGGCCGTACAGGATCAGCGGATACAGTGGCGGTAGTTACTGAAGTAGCAGGAACTTCCATTGGGGTGGAGTAGTTCGAAATAGTGTTAGGTGAAGACAGTGATTCTGTCGCACACAAAGGGATGTCATTACGCAATTCTGCGTGTTTGGCAAGGGGCGTCTCTTCAGACCTTCTCATGTTTTCAACACACTGACGTTTCGCACTAAATTCAACTGCAGTTCCTTTCCTTTGGTTAATGCTTGCACCCGGACGGTCACTTGTTCCCTCTACAGTCTGTGCATAAGTTAAATCACCAGTATTCCTTATAACAGCATTCTTAGGCCAGGTGAAAACATTTTGCTTTCTATAATCTTGGATATCACGCATAAGTTTTTTCTTTTTAACATCCATGAGCTTAAGCTCATAGCGTGATACTTTGTCCATTAAATCTTGCACATATACATCAGTGGGATTTTCACCATATAAAGTGTACAGTTCTTCTTGTTGTTTAATAATTAAGTTACGTAGATCAGTTTCAACAGGAAAGAAAAAGTCCAAAATTAACTGCATATATGCTTTACCCGTCTGCAGATTAAGTTGTTGCCAACGGGTAAGCAGTTCAGGATAAGCATTGCCATAACTAGGCATAGTTAGAATTCTCAACTTACAATGCTATTGCTAAACACATAATGAACACTGACTCAACACATTTTTTTGTTTCAAATTTTGCACATAGTTCCAGATAATCCAAGATTGGGGGATGTAGTTAATCAAACTGAGACTGCTGAAGTTAAATGGATTTTGAGGCTGGGGGCACACCATGGACGTGGTCTAAATGAAACCGTTCCCCTTAAACCTATTTTACAAGCCAGACCACTTAGGTAATGTGTTTTTAACTCTTAATTGTCAATTATGATTTGCTGGTTTTAAATATGGCAGTTATATTAGTTTTTGGGACTGCTTCACGATATCTCATGCTTGTATATAGTAGCAGTGACTAGTTTAATTTGTTAAATATTCACTACACCATCTTACTTAAGGCAGAAACATTGCTTTTTTGAATCCCCACAGGTACACTTTATAGTGCTTTAATATCCTTGTTTTATTGATATGTTTGTCACTAAATAATTACAGTACTATCTCACTAATTACTGAAATATTTGTTTAAACTGCATAATTAGGTTTTAATTGCTGCAGGGCTCTTGTATAGTTCTGGAATCTCCTGAATTTGTATTGCATTCTGTATATTTCTTGATGAAACTGCTCCTTGTTCTACATGGTCATTAATCTAGTTTAAATGTCTATTTTAATGCCAGTTGCTCACCCGTTTGCAAGGTATACCGGTTGAACTTTAGATATGTTATATTCATTTATTTGAAAGCTATGGACCTTGTTACTATATTACTGCTTGCTCTACTGACTGTACTGTGATTTTTTGCTTCTTTTGGTCTACTACATACTTAGATATTAAGGTGTTGTTACAACTACATTGTTACTAACCCTTCTCATCTCTCCCTCTTATCTCCAGTTTTTTTTTGCCCTATAATTTCTCTTGGGACCTCGCCTGGGTGGACACATACATTCAACAAAAGGTCACCTACTCCATATAAATTTATCTAAGAGACATACTGCTCTGCTGCATCCTTTCCTTATTCGGAACCTGGAAGAGTGTCTCCCAGAGGACACTGTGAAAGTATGTACATCTGTTGTCTCTCGGGCTCCTACCATTGTACTTCTGCTTGTTAACATTGTAAGCTATCTCCCTGCCAGGACAGCTAGCAGCCTATAGCCCTTCCATTACCTTCCCATCTTTTTCTGAGTTCTGCCCTGCTCCTCTATAGTACATCCTATCTTGTCCTGAGACCTTCCTAGCTGCTCAAGTGCACTCCTGCATTTGGCCACTAGAGGCGTCCCCCTTACTTTACTTTTGTTTTCTTTCCTCACCCATTTCTTGCTTTTATCTTCATTATTGCTACCCTCTCTTTCTCATCCATACTCTTGCCCACTTCACCTATTTTAATTAGAAATACCTTACTCACCCAGCTACAACTTACTCTCCTGCATCCTTTGCTCTTCTGATTGACTCTCGATCCTCCTCTCCTGGTTTCTCCATCCAGTCCCTAACAAATCCTCTTAACATCAACCTATATAACGTTACCCAACTAATCAATACCATAACTCACCCATCAAAAGACCCCTCCTGTGGCACCATCCTTGACTGGATTCTAGTATCACATCCCCACTATTTTTCTGATAGCGGTACTCTTCCTGACCCTCTTAGTGATCATCTGCCTACTTTTACTCATCGACTCCCCTGTATCTCATACCGTTCCCACAACTACATTACTACTCGTAATGACAAAAGCTTCAACCCATCAATCTTTGTGGACTCCCTGAAAGCTATTAATTGGAATAATCTAAAGACACTTCCATTAGAAGAAGCAGTTGCTCACTTTAACTCCACTTTCTTAAGAATACTTGATTCCCATGCCCCTCTAAGAACAAAAAGAATCAAAACAAATTCCGCCCCATGGCTAACCAAATTCACACTAGCAACTATGCGACTTAGAGACAAAGCCTGGGGACTCTATCTGAAAACTAAGACTCCAGAACATCATATTGCATTCAAAACCCTTCAAATAAAGTCAAAAGTTAATAACCTCAGAGAGACAAAAATATTTCTTCACACTTCAAAACAATAATAAAACCAACCCTCAAAGATTTTGGAAGGGGATATCCACCCTCCTTAACCCCAGCAAACCACACACTCCAACCCCAGACCCAAACACTCCTGACTTAGAATTAGCTACACAGTTCAATTCCTTTTTCATCGACTCCATTGGCAAACTCACCTCCTCCTTCACAAGCTCCACCTCACTATCTAATACAGCCCCTCCTTCTCCCACCCAAAACCCTATCCCAAATTCCACATCACACTGCCTATCTTCCACCATATCCACTACTCCAACTGCCTCATCACCCTCAACCCCCTCAAACTCTCTCTCTCCACATTCCTCTCTATTCTCACTAAAGCCTACACCCACTTCCACTATAAAGAAACTTCTCCAGAAACTGAAGCCTTGCACTAATGCCCTGACACCATTCCTCCTACTTCCTAAGCATAGCTGCAGAGGCTATTGCTTATCCCATCAGCATTTTAATCAAGCGATCTATTCATGAATGCACTGTGCCCCAACTGTGGAAGCAAGCATTCATCATCCCTCTACATAAAGGAGGTAACAATTGTAGCATCAACAACTTCCGTCCTATTGCTATCCTGTCCCCTATTTCTAAAATCCTGGAAAAATGTGTCCACCTTCAACTCTTGCCACATCTATTGGACAACAACCTTATAACTCCTACACAGCATGGATTCAGGCCAAACCACAGCACTATGACAGCTCTCTTATCATTTCTTGAGACTGTTAACACTGCACGTGATTCTGGCCACATAGTCTCTACCCTACTACTTGACCTCTCCAAGGCCTTCGACACTATCTCACACAATCTGCTCTTATCCAAACTGTCAAAACTTAACCTTTCTCCGTCTTCCATAAATTGGTTCTCTAGCTATCTATCAAATAGAAACCAAGCTGTTAAATGGAAAAAGGCCACTTCCCCTTTCCTTAGTACCCCCACTGGTGTTCCTCAAGGATCTATTCTTGGTCCCCTCCTCTTTAATATATTTATAAATGATTTCCATAAATCAATTCCTTTTGCAAACATCATCCAATATGCAGATGATTCTACTATTATCTGCTCTGCCACCTCCTCCTCTCAGTTCCAAACACTTACCCAGGAAGCTTTTTTAATTACCGAGCAGTGGATGAGAAAAAATCACTTGGCACTCAATGCCTCCAAAACAAAACTTATGGTATTTACCCCCTCCAAATCCACTTCCTTCAACATAAACTCTTTCTCAATTACCAGCCAAAATAACTTACCCCTTGAACTAGTGACTGATACAAAGCTACTTGGTGTACATATAGATAATAGGCTTAGCTACAACTCCCATCTCCAACTAAATATAAAAAAAACCCATCAAAAACTAGGTATGCTCTACCGCCAAAATCAGTACCTTACAAGCTCTTCCAAAATCACACTCACCTCCTCGTTTCTCATCCCCTCCCTTCTCTATGGGGCCCCACTACTGACCAACCTTCAGTCCTCTCTAAAAAACCAGCTATCCTCCTGCTATAATAAAATCGCCAAATTCGCTAATGGACACAGGTCCCACACACACCACTGTTCTTCTCTCCAAACCCTAAACTGGCTCGAACTACCTAATCATCTTACTTATATACAGCTGACTTTCGCTCACAAGCTCATTCTTAGTCCTTCTCTTTGTCCATCCCTGTCCTCTGCCTTTAAAATGCACGTACCAAACAGAGTATTAAGATCTAACAATCAAAACCTACTAGAAGTCCATAAACCATCTCACCCCCCAGGTAAACACCTACTATCCTTCAGCCTTGCCCGCCTCTGGAACTCACTCCCACCAACCATTCGTACCACCTCTAACCACTACACATTTAAAAATTCTCTCCATACTTACCTGAGGTCCCAATGGGATTGCTCTTGCTCTCTCCCCTCATAATTTCATTATATCTCATCATCCTTTACATTTTAATACGTATCTCTACTAATCCAAAGTTCCATCAACATACCTACCCTGTAAGGTTTTTGATGTCTGCCTGAATAACTCCTCTAGATGTATATCACATTACCCCTTCTTTTTCCTGCCTCTAATTTATCCCCATCATACTGTACTGATTAGAATGCTTTTGAATTTTGAACTTAAATGTTTTTATGTTTTTACTCTGTACAATCTTTTTGTATTTTTGTATTTTTATATTTTTATATTTTGTATGCACCTAATTTTGTCTGTATTGGAGCTTTTCTCCCCAGGACTCCATTGAAAACGGGTTCTTTTGGCCCAATGGACTATCCTGGTAAACCAACTGCAAATAAATAAATAAATAAATAGTTAATTATTTAATTAGACTGTGATGTTTGTGCTATATAATGTAGCTGTTTTTGCATTATTGTACGTCTGAGGAAGCGGACAGGTAGTCCGTGAAAGCGCTTACGTCTGTCTTGTTTCTATTAAACATTTTATTGTGAAAGTGGTTACTTCATTACTTGGTTGACTACAGTATTTTGCGTTGCTGGCTGCCTGCAGTCCGTTCTTCGTTTTTTATATATATATATATATATATATATATATATATATATATATATATATACATACATACATACACACACATATACATATGTGTATGTGTGTGTATATATATATATATATATATAAATATATATACACTTTTTATCAGGCAAGGGAGTGGTTTATTTTGCTGTAAAACACAATGTATTGGTATACAGTGGATATAAAAAGTGTACACACCCCTGTTAAAATGCCACATTTTTTGTGATATAAAAAAATGAGACCACAATAAATCATTTCAAAACTTCCAGCCTTTAATGTGACCTACAACCTGCACAATTCAATTGAAAATCAAATAAATATGTCAGGAAAAAATGTAAAAAATAAAAAATGTACAATAAGCTGGTTGCACAAGTGTGCACACCCTTAAACTAATACTTTGTTGAAGCACCTTTTGATTTAATAACTGCATTCAGTCTTCTTGGGTAGGAGTCTATCAGCATGGCACATCTTGACTTGGCAATATTTGCCCACTCTTCCTTGCAAAAGCACTCCAAATCTGTCAGATTGCGAGGGCATCTCCTTCTGCACAGCCCTCTTCAGGTCACATTTTCTATTGGATTTCCGTCTGGGCTCTGGATGGGCCATTCCAAATTTTAAATTTTCTTCTGGTGAAGTCATTCTTTTATTGATTTGGATGTATGCTTGGGGCTATTACCATGTTGAAAGGTGAAATTCCTCTTCATCTTCAGCTTTCTAGCAGATGCCTGAAGGTTTTGGGCCAACATTACTGGTATTTGGAACTGTTCATAATTCCCTCCATCTTGACTAAATCCCCAGTTCCAGCTGAAGAAAAGCAAACCAAAGCATGATACTGCCACCACCATGCTTCACCGTGGGGATGGTGTTCTTTTGGTGATGCAGTGTTGTTTTGCACCAAAGGTACCTTTTGGAATTGTGGCCAAAAAGTTCAACCTTGGTCTCATCAGACCACAGCACATTTTCCCACATGCTTTTGGGAGATCTGATGTATTGTTTTGCAAATTTTAGCCAGGCCTGGATGTTTTTGTGTGTAAGAAAAGGCTTCCGTCTTGCAACCATACCCCACAGTCCAGGCATATGGAGAATACGGGAGATTGTTGTCACATGTAGTACACAACCAGTACCTGCCAGAAATTCCTGTAGCTCCTTCAGTGTTGCTGTAGGTCTCTTGGCAGCCTCCCTGACCAGTTTTCATCCAGTCTTTTCATCAATTTTGGAGGGACATTCAGTTCTTGGCAACGTCACTGCTGTCCCATATTTTCTCCACTTTTTGATGACTGTCTTCACGGTGTTCCATGGCATATCCGATGCTGCGGAAATTTCTTTGTACCCTTCTCCTGACTAACGCCTTTCAACAATGACATCCCTTTGATGCTTTGTAAGCTCTCTGCGAACCATGGCTTCTGCTGTAGCAAGCAACTGAGTAAATTGTCAGGAAAATCTTACTAGGACATCTGAACTTTATTTGGGGTTAATCAGAGTCTCTTTAATTGATAGCAGGTGTGTACCCAAGAAGACTGAATGCTGTAAATAAATCAAAAGGTGCTTCAACAAAATATTAGTTTAGTTACTGTACAATTAGCTACTATTATTACACATTTCGAATAAAGTGGAAAACAGAATAAGAAAAAGAAAAAAATGCACGATGATAAAAACAAAATAACCACTTCAATTAAAAACGATTTAACAAGGTATTTAAAACCAGCTGGAAGAATGAAATAAAATAAAATTTATATGTTTTTAGATTGCCAAATTGTCTAAGGTTTATATATTTCCAGCCATATAGTACATTGCCTTGGATAAAATCACAGACTTAATGTTGTTGTTGTGCCTTTCGGCTTTTCCCGGTTAGGGGTCGCCACAGCAGAACTCCGGTCCGCTAATGATTGGCAGTAGATTTTTACGTGCCGAGTTGCTGGCCCTGACGCACAACCTTCAACAAAGGTACGTCCATTCACGTACGTCTCCACACAGAAGACGCTCTAGGACATCGTCTTACTGTGAGGCGACAATGCTACCACACAGACTTAATCTAGTTAAATAAGAGGTACCACATCATTATTAATTTTCTTTACAGTACATAAGGGTTAAAATATTATGACAGCTACTAAGTAGGGCAGGACCAGCTTGAATACCACACTGATGGGGAAGGGATGTGAATTTAACATGTATACCAATACAGTGCGTTTTACAGCACAATAAACCACTCCCTTGCCTGATAAAAATATATATATAGTTAGAAAGATTGTGAGGAAACTATTTTCTGTTATTTTTGTTTTACTTGGATCGCTTGTCTGTATACTTAATAAAGGATTTTCGACTGGAAACAGACTGTCTTATCCTGATAGGATTGCTTTTGAATACTTAGTAATTCTGCATAATATATCAAATTTTATATATATATATATATATATATATATATATATATGGGTCCCCTACTATTTACCGAAACGCCGATTCGCCGACACATAAATCACCGACACCAAACGACCGACAACAAAAAGTACCGACAACGCAAAACACCGAACACCATAACACCGACACACTACACGTAAACAACACAGTACACTACAGGACATATCCACTAGCCCTAACCCAAACCCTAACCCTAAGGTCCGACACTACCGCACACTCTCCCTACCTGCACCCTAACCCTAACTCACTTACCCACCCCTAACCCCAAGCTCCGACACTAGCACTCTCCTACCTGCACCCTAACCCTAACTCACTTACCCACCCCTAACCCCAAGCTCCGACACTAGACACTCTCCCTACCTGCACCCTAACACTAACTCACTTACCCACCCTAACCCCAAGCTCCGACACTACCGACACTCACCTATCACACCCCTAACCCTACATCCCTCACTATTGCACACTTACCTGTCCGCTCCTACTCCTAAATCCCTCACTATCGATACTTACCAGGTCGCTTACACATTCCCCTTGTCGGTCTTCCGCTGTCGGATTCCAGCGTGTCGGTCAACTGCGTTGTCGGTCCTTTCCTCTTCCGCGTGTCGGCGAATCGGCGTTTCGGTAAATAGTAGGGGACCCATATATATATATATATATATATATATATATATATATATATATATATATATATACACATTTTTTTTTTTTTTTTACTTAGGATGAGTTTATGTACGCTACTTCTACTATATACCTCTCAGCCTCTTACAGCAAGACAAAGGCCTACAAATTGAGAAACTTTTTTAAATATTGCTCTTACAAACTTAAAGTTGACAGAACAGGCTTTGCATTAGCATGAATTTTCTGAAGGGTATGAAGTCTGAAACTCAAATGTTACTCTATTTTCTGACTTCAACCCTCAATGGATTTGCCAGAAAAAACACAATTTTATGAGAAACAGACCAAAAATGTAAGGCAAAAATCTGTACAGTTGAGAGGTATGTTCTACTACCATTATCTGATCTGATTAATATACAGTGATTAATTTTATATATATATATATATATATATATATATATATATATATATATATATATATATATATATCTACATTGAGAAGTTTCTTGCACGGTTTTATATGTCACTGTTACATTACAATATTGTACACAAACACACAACTGTGAATGGTTTAATATCAGAAAGCAAAGCTGTGTCATACTTACCATAACTGTAGATGTTTGAGTAGATTAATGCTGCAGTACTGATTCTTGGGTCTTCCTGCCATGCAGAAGCCCACAACAGCCTCAGTTTCCAGAGTCTTTGCATAATCTCTAGCAGATCAATGTCAGATTATAAGAGGGTTGTCTGTCGCTAAAGTCTTCAGGTCTTTCTAAACAATGAATGAGCAGTCTGATGGCTGAGGACAGCACAACCTCCCCAAAAGTCTGGATTTAAGTGAGAAGGAGGGAAAAAACATAAGATGCAGAGAGGGAATGATGGAGATAACAGTACTAGCTGCAGAAAGAAAACTGCTCCAGTCCCTGCATCCAGCAAAGAGAAGACAAGGGTCAGTAGGTAGAGGGGATGGAGGGCGAAAGTGTTTACAGCAACAATGATCTACTGAAAACACCTACAATTTATGGCAAGTATGACAACTATACTATGTTTGTTATAGTCAATGTTGCAGTACCGACTCTTGGGAAGACTCCCAAAGCTAAAAACTGGATAGCAGGTCATCTGTATAACCTTATGAAATAAGGTTTTGTAGGATGCCAAATGCAAAAAGTACAGTTTTGTACCTACCATAAATGTAGATGTTCGAGTGTTCACCCTGCTGCAGTCATCACACTTAGGTTATCCTGCCGTCAGGCGGTCCCGCAGTCGGCTGAGTTCCAAAGTCTTGGTCCAGCGTCGGTTGCTGTCGCTTCTTCCCTGACGTCAGTGCACCAGGGGTATATAAGAGGCACCTGACGCCATTTTCTTCAGTTTTTCTTGCCCCAGATGTCAGGTGCCCCCAAATAGGTAGGCAAAATATATACTGCTATACAAAAATGTACATATAAAAATAAAACAATACTTTCAGGCACAAGCAAATACACCACTGAGGTTGTATAGGATACAATGGTATAGATAAGTCCAGCTAGTTCAGAGGGGATGGAGGGAGGGTAACCTGGACTGCAGCAGGGTGAACACTCGAACATCTACATTTATGGTAGGTACAAAACTGTACTTAGTTCATCGTGTTACCCTGCTGCAGTCATCACACTTGGGTTGAATCCCAAAGCTAAGGATGGGTGGTGGAGTTAAACAGGGTTAGAAGCAGCTAGTAGGCCCTGCAAAACTGCAGTGGCAAAACCAGCTCTAGTCTTAGAATATAGAGGTAAGTGATAGTGTTTGGTGAAGGTGTGCACAGAACTCCAAGTTGCAGCTTCCAGAATATCCTTGGTTGGCACCCCCCTGAGAAAGGCTGCTGATGTAGCTGTAGCCCTGGTGGAGTGGGACCTAATGTTAGCAGGTACCGGTTTCCCATGATGCGTGTAGCAGAAACGTATGCAATGTCCTATCCATTTTGAAATGGTCTATTTTGAGATAGCTTTTCCTTGTGGTCCTGCAGCATAGGCTACAAAGAGCTGGTCAGATTTTCTGAAAGCCTTAGTTTTATCCAAGTAGTAACGTAATTGCCTGTGAATGTCAAAAGAGTGCAGGAGTCTTTCTCCTTTGTTCTGGGATTTGGGAAAAAGGTGGGCAAATGAATGGTTTGGTTTAGGGCCACACTGGATACCACCTTTGGCATAAAGGAGGGGTTAGTTCGTAGAGAGACTCTGTCTTGATGAAAAATGAGGAAAGGCTCCACTGCCATTAGTGCCTGTAGCTCTGAGACTCTTCTAGCTGAACTTCTTGCTAGTAGCAGGGTAGTCTTCCATGAAAGAAATTTTAAATCAGATGAAAAAGCTGGTTCAAAGGGCGGCAGTGTAAGCTTTTCCAGAACAAAGTTGAGATCCCAAGTAGGTGTTGGTGCTCTCCTGGGCGGTCTTATTGTTCTTAGCCCCTCTGAGGTACTGTCTTAGGAGTGGATGTGAAAATAAAGGAGGATCCATGTTGTAATGAGCTGAAATTGCGGAGGCGTGGATCTTAATAGATGAAAAGGAAAGTCCTTTGTGCAACATCTCAGTTAAATATTGTAGAATCTGAGGAATGTTTGGATCAAGGGGATTTTGGCCTTTAGCCTGGTTCCAGGCGCAAAATCTTCTCCATTTGTCTGAATAGGTTTTCCTGGTGCTGGGCCTCCTGGCCTCCAGAATGACATCCATAACAGCTTTGGATAGAGGTGTTGGCTGGTTGTTTAAGTAACTTGCCATGCAGCCAGGTTTAAAGTCTTGAGCTGGCTGTGTAGAACCTGATTGCCTCGCTAGGTGAGGAATTTGTGGTAAAATCCATGGTGGGCCGTGGGCCATGTTCCTTAGAACTGGATACCAGTGCTGGCGTGGCCAGTCTGGTGCAATGAGTATCATTTGTGGCCTCTCTAATCTGACTTTCAGCAGTACCTTTGCTAGAAGAGGCAGTGGAGGAAAGGCATACATTGTTAATGTTTTCCAACTGAATGAGAGGGCGTCCACTTTCCAAGCTTGTGGGTGGAATGTCCTTGTGCAAAATTTTTGAAGTTGGTAGTTTTGGGGGATGGCAAACAGATCTATGTCTCGGTGTCCCCATTTTTGAGTTATCATTGCAAATACTTGTGGATCTAGTTTCTACTCGTGGGGATCCATGATGTTTCTGCTTAGGTAGTCTGCCAATGTGTTTTTCTTTCCTGGCAGGAATTGTGCTTGTAGTTGAACTTGTTAAGACAGTGCTGTGTTCCACAAGGTCATTGCCTGCCTGCATAGAGGGTAGGAATGTGTGCCCCCTTGCTTGTTTATGTACCACATTACTGTGGTATTGTCCGTCTTTATTATTAGTTGTCCTGGGTGTAAAAGGTCCTTGAAAACTGTTAGGGCATTCTGTACTGCTAGCATTTCTTTTTGATTGATATGCAGATGCCTTTGATCTGTAGTCCATTTGCCCTGAATGCACTGTCCTGCCATGTGTGCTCCTCAGGCATAGTCCGATGCATCTGTTGTCATAGTTTGCCTGGCTGTGGGTAAGGTGAAAGGCTGACCCTTGTTGAGGTGACATGCCTGTGCCCACCATAGAAACTCCTGTTGTAGGCAGGGAATGAGTGGTATCATTGTTTCCAAGCTGTGGCTGTGCTGAGTCCATACGCTTTTCAGGTACCATTGCAATTTCCTCATATGTAGTTTTGCAAATGGTATTAGTAGTATGCAAGATGCCATGAATCCCAAGGCCTGCAGAATTTTTCTTGCAGGGAGTTGGGTCTTTGTTGTCATTATTTGGAAGTATTGAGTCAGCTGCTGTTGCTTGTCTGGCATGAGATAAGCCATCTGGGCCGTTGTATTCAAGCTGGCACCCAGGAATATTATGTTTTGTGAGGACACTAGTTTTGATTTCTTTTCATTTACTGTGTACCCTAAGCAACTTAGGTGTTTGACAAATGCCAGATGCTTTAAAAGAATGTCCTTGCTTTCTGCTTGAATAAGGCAGTCGTCCAGGTATGGGTATATTTGAACTCCTCTTTGTCTGCAGTATGTAATTACTGGTGTCAGGTATTTTGTGGAGACCCTGGGCGCAGTAGATAAGCCAAAGGGCAGCGCAGAGAATTGATAATGGGTTGAACCAGCAATGAACCAGAGGTATCTTCTACAATTTTGTCTGATAGGGACATGCAGGTATGCCTCCTTGAGGTCCAACGTTACTAGCCAAGCATTCTTGTCCAGCATGGGAAGAAGCTGCTGTAGTGTTAGCATCTTGAATTTTGGTACTTGCAGATAGGTGTTCAGAAATGAAAGATCCAGAATGGGTCTCCATGCTTTGTCCTTTCTTGGTACTAGAAAGAGTCTTGAGTAAAATCCTTGTCCTTGCTCCTGTGTAGGTACCTGTTGAATGGCTCTCATGTCAATGAGAGCTGTAATTTGTTTTTGTGCCTCTGCCCATTGATTTGGTGGCAGGCTTGGCATTCCTTTTATCCTTGGCAAGGTATGGAAGTGGAATCTGTATCCTTGTGAGACAATGTTTAGGACCCATTTGTCTTTTGTGATGATGTGCCAGTTGTCTGCAAAAAGTGCTAATTTTCCTCCCAAGGGAGCTGCCAAGACAGATTTGCTTGGTAGTTTGAGGGTTGAGTCATTGTGTTTGTCTTCTGCTAGTTTGAGGCCTGTCTTCTCCTCCTTTCTGGGTAGCAGTACCCCATTGGCGAGGTTTGTAAGGGCCTTGTGACTGACCTCTGCCCCTTGGGCATCTGTAGTTGCCCCTCTGTGATCTGTCAGAAGCTGGAAAGGACCAGTTTTTTGTTGGCCAATTTCTGCTGAAACGAGGGGGTTGTACCTGTAAAAAATCCATGAACGTCTGCATAGACTTTGCCTTATCCTCCATTTTTCTTGAAAAACCTCTTCTGCTTCGACACCAAATAATACATCCTGCTGTAAAGGTGCATCCAATAATTTTGCTTTAACATGATCAGGTAGGGTTTTGTTCTTTTAACCAAGCATGTCTACGTATGACAGACCCAGTAACAGCTGCTCTACAGGAAGCTTCCAATGAATCAAATCCATTGTAAAGTATGTTTGCCCACCTGTTCAGCTGCATGCAACAGATCCTGCATTTCCTTGAATTCAGACTGTTCAGAATGTGTGCTCATTTTTTGTTTTAATTGAGACATTAGGAATTGCTGATATTTCAGCATGTGAAACTGACAATTTAATGCTCTCATAGCCAGAGTAGCTGAGGTGTTTATCTTCTTTCCCCATCTATCTAGGGCTCTGGAATCCCTTTCAGAGGGCACAGGATTTTTAGCCATAGAAGCTTTAGCCCCTTTGGGGCACTGGAAAATTGTTTCTGTGTCAGCCACAGGGCTTTTATAAAGGAATTTGTGTGAGTCAGGTACTCTGCAGTAACTGTCTGGTTTGGCTGGAGCAGGAGGTAGAGAGTCTGGATTTAGACTAGACTCCAAGTAAACATCATCCACAATGTCTAAAACTGGAGGGATAGCAAGTGGTCTGTGCTGGGGTAGTAAAAGGAACTCTCGGAGCCTTTTCTTAGAATCAGAGTAGTCTTGGCCTTCCCAGTGGAAATGTTCCCTCATGGTATGTAAAGTTTCCCCAAAGGAGTAGTCTTCAGGGGGAGATGCTGAGGGAATAGCGTCTTCATAAGGGGGAAAAGCGTAATCCTGTTCCTCAGAAGAATCTGAAGAAACTGAAACCTGGTCAGAGGAAGCATAATCCTCCTCTTGTTTTGGTCTTTTATCTGGAGGGGGATGGGAACCCCTGATTAGGGTAATCAAATCTTCAGCCATCTTACGCATCTGTTTCTTAGGCATGGGGCCTTGAACTGGAGACTGATGTACAGTCTTTTCTGGTTTTAATGGAGTTTTAAGCTTAGCATAAGATTTAATGGTGAGTGTAGTCGGTCTGAAGACACATTCTGCAACCAAAGGTGTTTCTACTGCACCGGGATCTCCTTCTGCTCCGGTGTTGGAAGGGCCTAATGAAGATGGCTGCGACGGCCTAGTACACTCCGCTTGAGAATCCGCAGCTGTCTGGGGTTCCAATTCTGTGGTCGTCAGGGGCTGCATAGGTGCCTCACTGAAAACCGGAGAACCGGCGACAGGCCCAGCAGAGGCCTCGGAGTCTGGCTTGTTCCTAGGCTACCTGTCCTTTTCCTTGCGTTTTTTATGCATGCCGGTCGTCCACTGCTCCGACGGCATGATATAATTAAATTTCCTACCAAAGTAATGTTGTGCGAAGTCAAAACGGCGTTTGATAGTTCGTTTATTAAACCTAGCACAAAACCGACAACCTGTGATGTCGTGGTCTGGGCCTAGGAAAGGAATACAATAAGAATGAAAGTCCTTATGAGGTATTTGCTTCCCACAAGAAATGCAATTGTTAACTTTTTCTGACATCGGACTGAGGCAAGAAAAGTTTCCCCAACGGGGTACTTGGCTTTATTGAAGACTTCGGACTGAAATTAGATTCTAAAATCTCAGGTGTCAGCCGACTGGCACTTACGAACTGCTTCTGCTTCGGGCACCGCGCGGCAAGACAGACTGAAGAAAATGGTGTTGGATGCCTCTTGTATACCCCTGGCGCACTGACGTCAGGGAAGAAGCGACAGCAGCCGACGCCGGACCAAGACTTTGGAACTCAGGCCGACTGCGGGACTGCCTGACGGCAGGATAACCCAAGTGTGATGACTGCAGCAGGGTAACATGATGAACATCCTGCTCTAGCCCTGAAGACTGCCTACTTTATGGTGTTTTGAGAAGGTGCACACTGCCTCTAGGATGGCCTGGACAGGAACTCCTTTAACGAAGGCAGTGGTAGTCGTCCTATGTCTGGTTAAGTGGGTTTTAATATGGCCAGGTAAACCCTTCCCATGGTGGGAATAACAAAATTAATGCACTTGGCTATTTGTTTAGAGATGGTTTGTTTGGAGAGACATTGCCCGAATGGTAGACATACAGGCTTCCTTTTCAAATTTGTCTAGTAATCTGCTTTCCCTGTCATTAGGCTGGAGATGTCGTATTGGTCCTTTAGGTACACTTGTAGTAGAGTCATTGGAGACAACAGACTTCAGATTTTTGTAGAAGAGATTACGAGTTTCAAGCACTCTACAAAACCTGTCTTTTTTCCTCAGGGCAGGGGGTAGAGAGTCAGAATTCGAGCCATGTCTTCGAAGATAACATCTAATAAGTGTACGGGAAGAACGGCCAGTGGTCTGGTTGAAGGCAAATTTAGCAGTTCCCTGTAGTGGGTCTGGGCCTGGGAAAACTGCTTACTTTCCCAATTGAAAGCCTCCTTCAGTCAATGTAGGGTACATCCCTAAAGGAAAGGTTCTCAGGGGGAGGGGTATATGTGAAATTGTGAAGGCAGAAGAGTGCATATCATCTGGTAAATTCCAAGTGGAAAGTGCCAGAGTAAGACTATTCCTCCTCATTTTCTGAGCTAGAGGAATTTTTCTCTTCCTGAAAAAGCTACTTCCCTGCTTCTTTTAGATGGAGAGGCATCAGAGGTGGAACAGTGAGGTGGCTGTTTCTTGAAGGCCATAAACTCCTGTGATATTTTAAGGAGATCTTTGGCTTCGGTCTAAGTACAGGTGGTCAGAAAGCAAAAAAAAAAAAAGCGATTTACTTTGGTTTGGTGGTCTAATTTAGAGAGGTGACCTGGGATGCAACTTCGGTTGCAACTTTGGAAGTCTAGGAAGTCATAGAACCTCCCTCAATAAACAAGGTGTGGATGTTGGAAGCTGAGGCCTGCACAGCAATGTCAGACCCAACCGACATGTAAACCATGGTGGCTGTGAAGATGTGAGGTAGTGCCATGTGTACCGGGGGGAGTAGGGCAGTGCATCTGTAACACATTCCAGCTGGAGTTTTGTAAAGAATTACAAGTCATTTGAGTATCAAACTGATTTGTACAGATGTCTATGTTAAAATGCATCAACAGTGGGTCCTGCTGCACAGAACTGAAGTATACATGTATGTCAGACTGTATGGTTGTAACTAATAAAATGTACATATTTTAACAGAGGACACTGGAAGGAAAGGGGTTAAGCTCAGCCCAGCTAACCTTAAAAAAAACAGCTGAAATTAAACAACTTGGTTTAGGCCATAAAGATTTTATCTCACAGGTCTGAATGCAGCCAGAGATGCAATTTCTGTGGAAAGCCTGGGCTGGGATCCTGCTCTACTGTCCTTAGTGGTGATCTAATTGCTACCCTGGGGTGCCAAAGAATGGCTTGTTAGTTTCAGCGGGAAGGGTGGAAGCTTTGGAATTGTTTTACAGTTTCCAGATGCTGCAATAATCTTTAGCTAAGGTTGTGCGTCTGTATTGTGACATATCAGTGCCGGATCCAATCTCAGTTTCTATTGAGAGGGTAGTGTGGGAACCACAGACACAGGTGACCAGATTTAATGTCACTCTGTAGCCAGCACTCAAATTGTATTTGAATACCAGTGAGAGCTGTGAGGTGTGCACTCTGTTTTCAGACCTGACAAGACACTCACCCACATTCATCTTGCCTTGCTTTGGTAAGTAAGTAGAGAACAGTAATTCTTCAGTTAGAAGAATACAGAAAAAAAAACATTTAGCTAATCTCACTATATCTGTCTTGAGTCTTTCCAATGGTATTTTTTTTAAACATTCAGTACTTTCATGTTTTCTTTATTACTTATTAAATATATCTAAACCTTTTATTGTGGCTGGCCTTTTAGACAATATTTAACCTTTGAGAGTACTTGCATTTATTTAGTGACACTGTGCTCCACATTCCTGAAAGTCTTGCTGCTTGGTTAAACACTACCATTTATACAAGTATTAATTTTAATAAATGTAATTGGATACCCTGGTAAGAGCCTTAAAGTAGCTGGGATCAGACATTCTGGTGACAGTAAATCTACCTTATAGACTGGGTGGAGGTGGCAGAGCAGGCAACCTGTGCTAGACTTTCCCAGGTGTGTGTGTGTGTTTTGTGTGTGAAAACCAAATCTCAGAGTGTGTGTGACAACTACTTTGAACAGGGACACTGACAGCACTGATTCACAGACAGGGTGGTGGAGGACTTGGCTTGGAACACCCAGCTAAGGACTCAGCTCTGTAGTGGTCAGTGGGGAGGCTTATTTCGGGCCTGGAGAGGAAGGCCAGCCACAGGACTGGAGTATGCATTCACTGTGTATGCTTAAAGGAAACTGTACTTGGTGCAGAGAGCTGCATCTGAAAATACTGTGTGTCTATTTTTCTTATAGTGAACATTCCCCATCAGTGTCAGTGGTGAGGATTGAGGCTCCTTGATTACTGGTCCAGAGGAGGAACGTCACAGTGAAATTCAAAGGTAGGCTGGAAATAATGGCGGCCTCCAGAGGGATCATGCCAGAGGGTTAGGGCTTGGGAATCACCACACCAGGGGGCTACAAAAGTCACCTCACCTAGGTCATTGGTCGACTTGAGAACAATATTTGGAGGTTTTTCAGAAATGTCAGGCTCTTTAGCCTTTTTGTCTTTCCACTTCTTTTGAATGATGAACACAGATGCTGGAGTCTGCAGAAGCCCTTCTGTAGTAGTGGATTTTAACAGCATAGAGAAAGTCAAAGATTATGAATCCATATGGGAGGAAAGTACCATGGCCCTATATTTGAAAGCATATCCATGGAATTTTGCACAGTCAGGACAGTTAAGAGAAATTCTAATGACGCCACAGGCAGAACAAAGTAAGCAAAAGTCTTTATGGGGGATTTGCTTCCCACACTTTGAGCAACGGTTTACTTTTTTGAACATTCAATTAGTAGAGAAATTTCCCCAAAAGGTACTTATCTGACTGGAAGGCGAAGGATCTCTGGAAACATAAGTCAACTAACAGACTGCGAGTGTACTGAACATACATAAAAGCACATCAAAATGCACAGCTAGAAAAAACTGAAGATGCAGCCAGATGCCCATCTTATGCCCCGACATCCAGATGTCAGTCTTTGAAAATTTATCCTCTAGGGAGATGCAAATACTCTGGAAATCAGGCCGGTCTTCTGCATAACAGGAAGATCCAAGAATCAGTACTGCAACACTGACCATAACAAAACAAAAAATACAGTAAGCAAAGCAAAAACATTCCAAACAGTATATGTTGGGCGGGTGGATTGGATTCTAGAAAGATGTGAAGAAGGATTAAAAAAGTCAAGTTCTTGTTCAAAGACATTTTGAATTCTTCCAGTCAAACTGAAAATGAAAACTGGAACCACCTTCTAAACACTCCACGTAAGCACAGCTAATGACGTCTGGAGAGGCTGAGCCCAGTGGTGGCCTTGAAAAGTTTCACCTGCCAAGCAATCCTACCACCAGTCAGCCTTAAAGGAGAACCACGCTTACAGATTCAAAAAACATGTTTACTTCATCATAGTTTGGTGATTCCCACATTTTAACACCACTCTGGGACTACAAGTTTTCAAATATTTTTATACATAATTTCTGAGTCTGACCTCATGGAGTCTAGCATCTTGAAGTGATCCTGATTGTTTTGTCTGCCTCTATCCCACAACACAGTGCTTGTCTGCAAAAAAATTACATCACACAGGCCGATTTCTTCCTAAAACTCCTGTCACTGCATTGATTTTACATGTATACACTGCTGTCTTTCAGTCAGTTTTAAGTAACATTTCATGCCATTCAATGATTACTTAAAACAAACAGTGCAAATGCCACAGAACAGACGTTCAAAGTGCTTTTTACTGCCGCTTCTTTTTAGAATGACTAAATTGCAGTCTTTTGTGAAGCCTGAATTGTCCTTCAACTCATCTCCCATCCACCTTCACACCTAACATCCCTAGCTGTCAAAGTGCTAAGGGTAATTTGAGCTGTTACCTGCTGTGATTGACAGCTCATAGCAGCCACCTTCACACCTAACTTCCCTAGCTGTCAAAGTGCTAAGGGTAATTTCAGCTGTTACCTGCTGTGATTGACGGCTCATAGCAGGAGACTTGACTCATGTACTGTCTCCTTGTTCTAGCCTTTATTTTCTGTATGGGTAGGGGGAAGGACCAGGGAGCTGTGACATCACAGCATGGGTGGGTTTTTAGGACGGTCGTGGTGATGTCAGTTTGGGGAGGGAATTGGCCAGAATACTACCTATACTCACTGGCCTTAATGACATCAATGAATTGGAGACTGCAGCAAGCTTTTCCAGGGCAGGATAAAAAAGTGAAACCACCACAGTACAGTAAAGTACTGTTCTAGTGAACAGAAACAGTTGATTTTAAATATTTTAAATGCTGTATTGTTGTTTATTCACAGCACAGACTAAATATGGAGAAAAAGGACAGAGAAGTTGAGGGTTTAATAACAGAATCCCGTTGTCCTTTAATCATACAATGTTGGACTTCCTCTCACCACATCATGTAAATTACTTAAAAAAAAAAACAGTAAAAATCACCACCACCATCACTGACGACCTATACAGAAGTACAGGCACATTAACGTTTGACCACCATGTACCACCCATGTCAAAAAAGCATATGCTGCAGTTCATTCTAAGTAGGTCTCTGGTCACTTGAGGAAGATCAACTAAGCACTTTATAACATTTATCTGATCCCTTATCGAATTCAAAGTTGTCTTTACAACTGAAACAACTTGAAAAGGTATGATTCCTTACTAGAAAAAATCTCAGGGGTGCAAGATTTAAAACTATTCAGACAAGTTTATGAATCGTCATACAGTGTTTCTTATGAAGCCTGGTCCGGAAGCAGTGTCTGGCCAAGTCCCACTTTCAAGTCTAGGCACAAAATATATTACTGGTAGAACTAACACCAGATAAGGAAACCCAAACAATAAAAAAGAATACTATAACAGGAAGCAGCAAAAGAAACCTCTCACAACGCCTTCCATAAAGAACAGTTCTCCCATTATAATTAAAAAAACACCCCCTCACTCATACTGACGTGCATGTGTGTGTTGTGTGAATATGTGCACATACAAAAAGAACACCTACCCACATTAAAAAAAATGCATACACATACCAAGTAAAAAGTTTGAAGGTTACATGGCAGTGAGCTTGGCAATTCAATATAACAGGAGCATGGAAAATCTGAGCTTACAGGTCTAAAAACAGGTAACATGTTTTCAGTCCTTAAAAAGGTGGAAAGTCTAGATCTATTCAATCATTAACTGAAAATGAAAATGTAAAGACAGAGACCAGCTAACACTGCAAAAGATTACTTTAATTGAATAACAAATTCTCACCATACTTGCCAACCTAAAACAGGACTCATTCTGACAGATCCAGAGGTTGGCGTCATTCCTTCCACAATCTGCCACATTTCTTCTGAAATTACCAAGTTCAGGGTTTGATATAGTGCTGTATCTGTACAGTAACTGAGACGTGGTTCAAGGCTCCAGAGAGCACCTCTGCAATACCAGGCTACAACTCTTACACACTTTTCAGCCACAAAACCAAGACCGAAACACTAAAGGTGGAGGAGTGTTCATATTCACACCTCCAGGCTAACTGCCCAACACAATGCATCTGAAATTCTCCAGGTGCAACTAACACTAGGTAAGACTGCAATCCAAATTGCAGCTTGCTACAGATCCCCCACCATGCCCCAAGATTCTCACTACACCTTTCTAAACATACTGGAAAATATTAAGATAGAACCAAACACCCTAATACTGGGTGATTTCAACTACTCTGCCATTAACTGGGAAAACTACTCGGGCACCAACTCCTTTTCCCAACGGTTCTTGGAATTCATAAATTCCAATGCCCTGGATCAACTAATCCATTGTCCCACCAGGGGCTCCAATATCCTAGACCTGGTCATTACCAACATGGGAGATAGATGCTCCACAACAGTGGTCACCCCTCATTGGTCAGATCTGACCATAAGCAAATCACCCTTGACATCCACATCCCACCTCCACTCCTCAGTAAGGAAACCTCCTTAAAAAACTTCTCCAAAGCCAACTTCATGCTACTGAAGTCAGAAGTAACAAACTTCATGACACCCATGCAGACGGAATCTGAAAGTTCGACTGCAGAATCCTACACTAAGGCACTGTAAGAGCACATCCACTCGTGCATGAATCATGCCATCCCAAATAGAACCAAGATGCTCTTCTCCAAAAAAAAAAAAGGAAGCCAATCTGGTGGTTCCCTGCTATAAACAAACTATACAACAGAAGGAAGAAACTGTTGCAGAAAAGAGGAAAATCCCAGGATGCAAAAACTCCCTCACATGAATCATGCCATCCCAAATAGAACCAAGATACTCTTCTCCAAAAAAAAAGGAAGCCAATCTGGTGGTTCCCTGCTATAAACAAACTATACAACAGAAGGAAGAAAATGTTGCAGAAGAGAGGAAAATCCCAGGATGCAAAAACTCCCTCACCAGCCTCAGTAAGAAGCTGAGATCCTTCAAAATCCTCAAAAGCTAGTTACAAAAATAAAATTGCCAAAGATTCCAAAGACAACCACAAGGCATTCTATAGTAATGTCAAGAATCTAAATGGCAATGCTCGGATCTGCTCTGAGCTACAACAGAATGGCATTAAATATACTAATCCCAAGGATATTGCCAATATCCTGTCAGATCGATTTAGTGCCAACTTCACCCCGCTCTCACCCCCTAAAGGGCCCATCTCAATACCAAAAGATTGCCTAATTCCGGTAATCACGGCCACACTGGTAGAAACCGCACTCTCCAAAGCTAAGAATACAGCATCCATGGGACCAGATGACATCCCAGGCTGTGTACTACATGAACTACAAAATGAACTGGCACCTCACCTAAGTGCCATGTTTAATCATAGCCTCACCTCAGGCTTCGTGCCCACTGAGTGGCGCACAGCTACAGTTATCCCACTCCACAACTACCGTCCCATCAGTCTGACAAGCCTGATCTGCAAGGGCATGGAACGCATCATCATGGAACTTATAAACAAAGACACTGGCAACCTTCAAACACTGGACCCCACCCAGTTTGGGTTTGTGAAGGGCTGATCTTGTCTCCTGAATCTGACAAGAATTCTTTGAATCAGTCTCCAGAGCTGTGGACGAGTGTAAGGTCATCCCACACAGCCTATCTGGACCTCGCCAAGGCCTTCGACACCATCCCCCACTCTGGAATCATAGATAAACTTACTGAGCTGGGCATAAATCCCTACGTCACTCGATGGGTTGCCAACTGGCTTACTGACAGAACCCAGACTGTAAAAGTAGCAGACTCTAAATCCAGCTCCAGACAAGTAGAGTACCTCAGGGTTCAGTCCTGGG
This sequence comes from Protopterus annectens, assembly GCF_019279795.1. Classification (NCBI taxonomy): domain Eukaryota; kingdom Metazoa; phylum Chordata; order Ceratodontiformes; family Protopteridae; genus Protopterus; species Protopterus annectens. The sequence goes on along the minus strand of NC_056741.1, from coordinate 1,601,196,808 downwards.
ACCACTCTTGTTTGGCATCTACTTCTCTGAAGTACAGGCCAACATTAAGGGACTCTGGCTAAGTTCGCAGATGACTGCAAACTGGAAGCCATTATCGAATCCCCAAATGATGTGGATATTCTACAAAAGGGCCTTACAGAAAAAGATGCCTGGTGCCAGAGCCATGGGCTCAAGCTTAATGCCAAGAAATGTATAGTTATCCCCTTTGGGAAAAACATGTACCCATGAATGACCACATAGGTGGCAGTACACTAAACATCGAAAGTGTGATGACAGACTTGTGGACAGTGGTCTCACTTTCGATAACCACATCGCCACAACAGTCAGGAAATCCTTCTATGTGGCACACCTCATCACTAAAGGCTTTTCATCCAGAAAAGAGGAGGTCATTGTCCCACTGTACTCATCCCTCATTAGACCCATTATAGAGTATAATGCCCGTTTGGTATGTTCCTCACAAGACATCTGCAACAGCTGGAAAGGCCACAGAAATACCTCACTAAAAGAATCACAGGCCTAAAGCAAATGCCATATGCTGACCTTCTAAAAAAAACTCCAGCTATACTCTGTGGCATATCGTCTACTCAGAGGCAATCTCTACTTAACATACAAGGCCATGTCAAACCCTGAGCTGTTGGACATGCTCCACTTAAAGAAATCTCAATCCCTCAGAGCCACATGCTCCAGGGATCTGAACCTTGTCATCACAATGAACAAAACATGCTGGAGAGATAAGTTCCAGACTCAGAGACTTCCCATACTCTGGAATAGACTGCCCATACATGTCAAGCAGAGTGATTCCTTGGCCCTCTTCAAAAGGAACCTTGATGATTGGATGGGAGATAGGAAATTCACCCCAGGGATCATGTCAGTCAGCATGCTAGACAGGGGTCCAGAGAAGTAAATACTGTGGGAAGAAATATCCAGGGAATTGTTATGGCTAGGCTTGTACAGGCCCTAGGGCCGATAGCCTAATACTAACCTATGATTTACACCCTGATGTCATGCACCTACTAAAGTCGTCTTGTCTTCTGCACTTGCCATTTTTCCACCCCATCATCAACCTCAAAACAAGAACCTCCCAACAAATAAAGATTCGGCACCTTCATTACAAACTAACAGAATATATCTGCCCTATCTACTGGGAGTTCAATAAAGGGTGGCTGAAGGGGAAGACCTTCTGCTTGGAGGAATGCAATTGCCCCCCCCCCCCCCCCCATGAAGAACAGTAATCTTGTAAACTGCTATGGCTGCAAAATATCAGATCTAATCTCATTTTCATTCGTTCCTCAACTAATGGGTCTCGGATCAGCCCTTGGGTTTGGCTCGGCTGCAGTTACTAGACTCTCCGATCCAATTCTTAAGCTCCTCCCTTTTATGCCCCGGTTCCTCTGCAATACCTCAGATCTCGTTTTCTTCCCTATCTCTACAGATGCAGATCTTTCTCGTTAAGCTTTGGGGTGCAGTCTGTTTGTCAGTAAGTGTGACTTTTCTGTTTTTCTTATAGTTCCATCTTTCTTCAATCACCTCTTCCTCCCTTACCATAGTTTTGAGTTTTATAGCATCAGTATTTTTTGCTACCTCAGTAGGTCTCAGTACCACTATTGGTACTTTCTTACTTTACTTTCATCTGTTTGTTCCTACCCCTACAGAAGGTAATTTTTTTCTACCATTGTTGGCACTTCCTTTTTTTTATTTTTTAAACAAAACACTAGTTTTTTTTTTTTTTTTTTAACAAAACAAAACACTAGCTTAAACTAACTATAATACTTTCAGCCGGTGTCCTTTTTTACTACTATGACTAACAAATCCACTGGGTTTAAAAAATGCATTCCCTCTGGGCATAACATCCCCAATACTGACGCCCGTAGGGGTGTGCATTTATTGTCTGGGTGCTGCCCATTTACACAATTTGCACAGGCTTCAACAGTAGGGCCCTTATCAACCAGCGTAATAAACTGGTCCTAAAGAGACTTCTACTTTCTTCTTCTTCCTCGCTCTCTCTCAGCTCCTGATTCTGGGGCTCAAACTCCCACAAAACAATTTAAGCCCTCTTCAGAGGCAAAAGAATTCAGGAGGTGGTCTCCCTCTTGTTCTCCAAACTCAGCTCCAATTTAAGAGCTTCCTGTCAAATTACAGAAGTCGGATTCAACACCCTCGGATCTGACAAGTCAAAAATGCTCTCAAAGAACCCAGTTCCCCATGTTCTGTCCGCAGCCTCTCTCCTTGGCTCCGCTCTCCTTTCCTCAAGGGACCCAGAGAACAGTGTCCCGGTCCCAGTCTACTACATCCTCTATCACGTCCTGTAGGATCCTTTCCGAACTGATGTGGACAGGATGATGAAGTTCCTCAGAGCTCGGATTCAGATAAGGGCTATCCTGGCTCTGGCTCCCATAAGATCTGAGCACCTCCCTTTTGACTTCTACACTGTAATTTTTGTTTCTCCAATTGACCAGCGATTCCAGAGCCCTTGGACCAGAGAACCTGGTGTGGATCTTTGTCAGATCCAAAGATAGCTATGTATAGGATGCAGACTGTGTCCATGACTCATCCAACGCCAATCCCCTTGGCTCAAAGACTCTTCCTGTTCCAAAGTGTCGGCACCAAGTCTGGGAGGCTTGCCCCTTGGGGTTTCAGTGTTGGACAGCTTGGGGATGACTCCCCCTTCAAGACAGGGATTCAAGCAGGGTTTGTGCATGCTGGTATCAGGAAATTGGCTACGGTGCAGCCAGCTATGGTCTCTCCTACACCTTGTCTCCTTGAGGTCGGGGAAAGGGCCTGCTCTTACCCAAGAAACATGACTACTCTTTCTTCTATGGATCCTACAGCCCTGTCACCATCAGGTCCAAGCTCAGATCCTCACAGACCTAACCCCCAGGGTCAGCAGGCCAGATCAAGCCTCCAGACAAGTCTCTTTCTATGACTTTTCCCTCTCTTCGAACATATTTCATCCTGGTCACCCAGTGCTTCCGAGAAGGGGTGCTGAAGTAAACCCCTACCCACCAATTTCCTCCTCATCTCTAAAAGTACCCTGGAAGAGAAGGAGTGACAGATGCTACAAGAGTCTTGGAGGTGTAATGCCCACACACAATAATCACACTGAACGTGCCCCTCAGTGACTGACATTTTTTGTCCACAATCCGGACATTTTTTGAAGCCAGATTTAGGATGAGGCTTCTCTTTCTCATCAGACATCTCTTTTTAAATTTAAACAAATTTAAACAATGGAAAAAAAACACACTCAAGAAACTATCTAAACTACTGACTTAGAAATTGGTTAAATACAAGGCCAACTCTAAAGAAACAATCAAGCCAACACAGGGCACTTAACTAAATCTAAATCCAAGTCTAAATCTATATAGAAAATAAAGTATCCTAACAAGAAAGTCAAGAAAAAGTTTTTAAAACTTGCAAATAGACGAATCTATCCAGAAAACTTGGTCAGAGCTATCTGGAACACCGAGATCTGTGCCGCGGCAAACTAGATCCGAGGTAATTCCAGCAGTGCATCATGGGATAAGGGGCTTGGTCTCGAGCTACTGGCAAATCTTGAGCTTTGCTAATGGCCATGTCAGAGCAGAGGATCGGCTCCGAACCCATCAGTGAGAATAAATTAGAAGTTATGTACTCACCATAACGTTCCATCTGAGTAGGTAGTTCATTTGTCTGCAACCTGTGGGTTACGGATCCGATATCGGATCCGAGCAGGCAACTTGTTTCAAGCTAATGGATCCGAGCTCCTAGCCCCTCCCTTCACCCATAATCCCCTGCTAACCCTCCATGACCTCAGATCGAGTTTGCCTCTCCATATATATCCGACAAAGGATATCTAAAAAAAACTAATAGATCCAAAGAAGGTCAGGGGGAAGGAGGGGGGGATGGTTGCAGACAAATGAACTACCTACTCAGATGGAACATTATGGTGAGTACATAACTTCTAAATCTGAAGTAGGAATGTTCATTTGTCTGCAACCTGTGGGACAGAGTCCCCAGCTACCTGCACCCTGGGTGGACATCATGGAAGGATATTACGAAGCACCGCAGAGCCAAAGGATGCTCTCCCTCTAGAAAGCAGGTCTAGCTTGTAGTGGTTGATAAAGGTATGAGATGAAGCCCAAGTAGCTGCAGAACAAATATCATCCAAAGGAACTCTAGACTTGAAAGCCGCAGAAGTAGAAATGGAGCGAGTGGAATGAGCACGAACTCCTTCTGGTGCGGGTCTACCCGAGGCTTGATAAGCTAGCAGGATACATTGGGAAATCCAGCGAGATAAAGATACTTTAGAGATAGCTTTCCCCAAGTTAAATTTGGCAAAGGAAACGAACAGCTGGTCGGATTGTCTATGGCCAGCCGTCCTATGGGTATAAAAACGAAGCTGCCTATGAACATCCAATGAGTGCAGCTTGTATTCACCCTTATTTTGATATTTAGGGAAGAAAACCGGTAAATTTATGGATTGGTTTATGTTGGTTTTTGATGCTATTTTGGGAAGAAAGGAGGGATTGATCCTGAGGTACACTATCAGGGTGAAAAATCAGGTACGGAGGTTTTACAGAAAGAGCCTGAAGTTCCGACACTCTTTTCGCAGAAGTAATGGCTACAAGGAATGCCGTTTTCCATGACAAGAATTTGAGGTCCACTGTAGCAGTGGGTTCAAAGGGTGGAGCAGTCAAGGCTTGAAGAACTAAAGTAAGATCCCATGGGGGTACGGCTTCTTTTACAGGAGGTCCAAGTAAAAAGGTACCCTTGAGAAAGGTTTTACACAATTTGGCTGACATCAAGGGTCCTGTATCATGTCCCACATGATAATGAGAAATGGCTGCCAATTGCACTTTGACAGTTGAACAACTAGCACCTTCTTGAAAGAGTTCAGTTAGGAAGTCTAAAATGGATGGAAGAGGAGCCGTAAAGGGATCTAGCTCTCGGCGCTCCGCCCAGATAGAAAAAAGTTTCCATTTGCTGTGATATATCTTCCTGGTGGAGGGCTTATGTGCTGCCACGAGGATGGCTTTGACTTGTGAAGAGATACCGGGAGTCCTAACTAGGAGTGGAACTGGAGCAACCAAGCTGTCAGTTTCAGATTGTCCAGGTTTGGAGTTGGCAAGTCCAATGGATGGGAGATGAGATCCGGGATGGGATCTAGAATCCAAGGGTGATTCACAAGGTGAGACCACAGGTAAGGGAACCAAATTTGTCGAGGCCAGAATGGGGCAATGAGAATCATTTTGCTCCCCAACCGTGAGGCTTTCTGTAACAGTTGTAACATCATTGGAAGGGGAGGATAGACATAGAGTAGACCGGGTGGCCAAGCATGCACCAGAGCGTCTCTAGGAGATTCCTCTGGTGGGGGGATTAGAGCGAAGAAATTGTTGCATTTGGCGTTTGATGGAGATGCAAAAAGATCGCAGTAGGGTTGCCCCCATGTTGCGAATATCTGCTTCGCTACTAGAGGATTGAGAGACCACTCGTAGGGGGTAAGAAAGGTGCAGCTGAGCTTGTCCGCTAGGATGTTGGTCCTCCCCGGAATGTGCGTTGCAATCAGAAAGCGGTTGGTGGAGATCGCCCATTCCCACACTCTCATGGCTTCGCGGCAAAGAGGATAAGATCTGGTTCCCCCCTGTTTGTTGATATACCAGACCACTGACATGTTGTCTGAGTGAATTGCAATCGTTCCTGCGGGGAGGAAGCTCTGAAGTGCTTGCAACGCTAACAGCACCACTCTCATCTCCAGAACGTTGATATGCAGGGAGGTCTCTGTATCGTTCCACGTGCCTTGGACTGTCCTGCCCGAGTAATGCCCCCCCACCCGAGGCGGGAAGCGTCCGTGGTCACCGTGGCGATGGGGGGAGAGGTGCAGAAGGGTCGGCCCGTATGGAAGTTTGATGCTTGAAGCCACCATAGTAACACCCTCCTGCAAGCCTTGCTGATAGCAATGGGATGGTGGAGAGGGAGGGATAGGAAGGACCATTGCACTAACAGAGTCCATTGCAGGACTCGCATGTTCAAACGGGCGCATGGAAGGAGTGTAATCGCTGCTGCCATGGAGCCTAGTGCCCTCAGGATCAATTCTGCTGGTGAAGCCTCTGAAAGAAGGATAGCCCGTACATGGAGTTGAAGATTTCTGATTCTCTCCGCAGTTAGGAAGGCTCGCAAATCTCTGGTGTTTATTCTGGCACCTATAAATTCTATGATCTGTGTTGGAGCCAGTAGGGATTTGCCGACATTGATAGTAATGCCTAGTTGTGGGGCTAGATGGAGAAAGAAGTCTCTGGCTGAGCAAAGTAGATGCCTTGTTGGTGCGGTCAGGAGCCAGTCGTCCAGGTACGGGAAGACCTGATTCCCTGGAGTCTCAGGTGGGCCGCAATCACTGCTAACACTTTGGTGAACACCCGGGGGGCTGTGGTGAGGCCAAAGGGAAGGACCCTGAACTGGTAGTGACTGGCTCCCAGCCGGAAGCGAAGGAACCTCCTGGATCGTTTGTCCATTAAGATGTGGTAATACGCATCCTTGAGGTCTATAGAGCACATCCAATCGTTCTCCCTCAGAAGGGGGAGTATAGATTGAAGAGTGACCATTCGGAATTTTTCCTTGGTTACTGACAGGTTCAAGCGGGGAAAGGTCTAGGATGGGTCTCAGATCCCCCGTCTTTTTTGGCACCAAAAAGAACCTGGAGTAGAATCCTAATCCGAGCTGGTCTTGGGGGACGGGCTGGATGGCTCTTTTTCTTAGCAGCTGCTGTATTTCTGTGGCTGCGGCCTCCCTGTGATCGGGTGGTACATCGGGGAGGTTCTTGGATTGGGGGACATGGAGAATTGGTATCTTGTACCCCCTGGATATGATGCGAAGCACCCAGCGGTCTGTTGTGATGGACTCCCATGCCGCTAGATGCTTCGAAAAACGCCCCCCGTCTGCTTCCAGAGTGGAGCAGCCGGGCAACCCCTTGGTTACTGCGCGGGCCGTTCAGAGAAAGGTTCTCTGGACCCGAAATTTCTCGGAGCCCCTCTGCCCCTAGGGCGACGTCCTCCCTGTCCACCTCTGCCACGGTAGGACTGGTTGTCTGGAGCTGGTTGGGAATGTTGTGATTTTCGGAACCACATCTTCTTCTGACCCTTTTGGTTCCTTGAAAAGGACCGCTGGGGAGCAGAGAAGCGGAATCCGACGGCAGACAACGTCTTCCCGTCCTTCTCGCTCTGGACAAGCGTCTCGCGAACTGTTTTGCCAAAAAGGGCAGAACCATCAAAGGCGTCGCGAAGGACGCTTTAAAGGGCTCCGTAAAGTCGCAATGACGGAGCCAGGCCTGACATCTCATGACTAGGCCTGCTCCGCTAACCCTAGTGGCTCCCTCTGTGGCGTGGGACAATAGCCGCATAGAGGTGTTTGAAATCGATCTCAGAGTGGCCATTCGGGTGGAGTACAATTGATTATCCTCCTCCGACATGGACTCAGGGGGGGATGCAGCGTATTCTTTGATAAGATCCCGCTGCATCCTGATGACATGTGCCATATAGTTCAGAGACCTTACTGAGAAGGTCGCTGAACTAAAGACTTGCTTCCCTAAGCGATCCATCAAATGGGACTCTTTTCTCGGTGGATGGACTGAGGGACTCTCCTGAGCCAATTCCCTCTCTGTGGCTGCCGCCGTCAACATGGCATCTACAGGGGGGGCCTTACTCCAATGAGACCGGTCTAAGGGGGGGCTAAGAATCCTATCCGGTCGTTTGGGTATTGGCTCCACTGTGTCCGGATCCTTCCATGCCCTGGTGGTAATAAGGTCCACCAGGGGATCGGCTGGAGGGGACACCCAGGAGGTAGACGGGCCTGCCTCGAATGCCTCCAGAAACACGGACTCGTCAGAGGAAGACTTGGGGGCAGACCACCCACCTCTGATTCTTAGCATCTCCATGATGTCTCCAAAGGAGACATCCTCAGGGGGTGATCTTGGGGAGCCTTCCCCTTCCTCCAAGTCCGTGTCCTCGGTTAAGGACTCAGGGGAGTCCACGTGCCTCCTTTTGCACTTATGCTTGCGGGGAGCTTCCTCGGGGGGACTGTCCGAGGAGGCCTCGCCAGCTACATATTGTTCCAATGGAACTATCTGTGACATCGAAGCAGGCTGTCCCTTTGGCCGGGTGATGGAAGCCTGGCCCAGCAGGGAGGAGTCAATGCAAGGACCGGGGGTCCGGATGCTCTCAACAGAGCCCCCTCCACAACATCGAATGCCGGGGGAGAGCCACTCTCTAATGGATCCGAAAGTCGGCTCCCACTCGGATCCGATGAAGGGATCGGAGCCAGCGCAGAGACAGTCGGATCCGAGGGACCAGTGTGCTCCGACCTGGACGGAGCCAAAGGCACACTGAATCCCCCGGATCCGAAGCTCGGACCACGGCTCCGAGAGGTCGGATCCGAAGTACCAAGTACTGTCGGCGCCGACCCACCCCCGGCTCCAAGGCTGCTCGGCTCAGGCCCGAACCCGGTAGCGGGTCGGAGAAGGAGCAATTGGGTGGAAAAAAGGTGTCGAGCTCCCCTGGGGGAGGCAAGAGCACTCCCATCTGCAGCTGGGCCTGGATGAACCTTCGCATCATCCGGTCCAAGTCTGCATCAGATAAACTGAATGTAAATCTCGAAGAGGCCACCCAGGCAGGCCTGGAGTGCCGCCTCGATGACCTCGACGGAGATCGGGTCTCCTCCTCCTCGGGCCCTGGGGAGAAAGAAGGGGATCGGAGGAGACCTAGAAGCAATGGAGGGAGAAGCCCGCTTAGCTGGCGGGGCCGAAACGGAGGTCTCGGCCCGCCGCTTGTGGTGCTTCTCCCTCCGTTTCTCCCTCCTGGCCTCCCTGTCCTCCGACACTTTAGCGGGAGTTTGAGTCCCAGTCGGAGGCAGGGGGGCAGGAGTGGCAACCATCACAGGCTGTGATGGAGCCACAGGAGTAGCGGAGGAAGCGGAGGCCGAAGCCGAATCCGGGGGTAGAAGTCCCGCCAGACCCAGCTTCGACCTCCGCTCTTTCAGTGCCCTGGGGTTGAACGCTGCACAGATAGTACAGCCCGAGGTGAGGTGTTCAACCCCAAGGCACCAAACGCACCGAGTGTGGCCATCAGCCGGGGAGAGCTTATGGCCACACTCGGTACATTTAGAAAATATGGCTTTTGGGGCCTCAGCCATTCCCCACACACACACACAGGCCCCAAAAGACACACAACAAACACTCACACACTAGCGACCAGCGAAGGGAGGGTATTAAACAAAAAATAGGGAACCTAACTCGGACACACTTTATAAAAGTTAATTTAAACTATAAAAGAGTTTTCTGACGAAAAAAATTGTACTTTTTAGTCACTTATCTGGAGCTCAAGAAAAAGGATCCAGCCATCACAAGCGCGACAAACTAGATCTGAGGTCATGGAGGGTTAGCAGGGGATTATGGGTGAAGGGAGGGGCTAGGAGCTCGGATCCATTAGCTTGAAACAAGTTGCCGGCTCGGATCCGATATCGGATCCGTAACCCACAGGTTGCAGACAAATGAACATTCCTACTTCAGATCGGCGAGATTTAACAACTTCACATCTACTCTTTCTTCTATGGATCCTACAGCCCTGTCACCATCAGGTCCAAGCTCAGATCCTCACAGACCTAACCCACAGGGTCAGCAACCCAGATCAAGCCTCCAGACAAGTCCCTTTCTAGGACTTTTCCCTCTCTTCGAACACCTCTACAGACCATCCCATTCAGGGGGTTCCCCGAAAGAGAATGTGCAAGAGAAAGCACTTAAGATAACCCTCAGAAACCGTTCACCAAAGACCTGACTTCTGTAAAGGGGAGGGATCCCAAGGTCTCCTCCAAGATGATGTTCCCTTCGGAGACATCTTAGAAATCTTCAGACAGAAAGGTGGATGGCACTCTGATCCCCTTCCCAGGAGAATTCAGTGTTTCTGGAAGCTTTTGGTCTGGTCCGTCTACATCTTGGGTGACTTCAACTGAACAACTTGTAAATCTAGTGTCTTGCCAGGCGTGGAAGGAACAGGATATTGTAGAACCCACTCCCCTCCATCCTGATAAACTGGGGGGGGGGTTGCTACCCAGGCATCTGGATGCAGAGACCATCACAAAATATACTTGTTATGAAATAATCTCCTGCATATGATTTTCTGCACCCATTTACACAAATTCACCCAAACAAAAGGAAAAGGCTGCCTGATGTTCCACTCAGTCATATGTAGGCAGCAGCTCTAGAAATTCAAAAACTGCTATTCAAATCAATCATCCAGAAGATCTCATCAAAACAGTTCCGGATCCCAGCAAACGGAATTAGTCTGTAAAGAACTAAAAGTTCTGAATATTCACAGTTCAGTCCATTCTGACATTTCTGCGAAAGGACCATCAGATGTGTTCCATCATTCTTCAGGATGCATACAGTCATATCAAGGTGAACAGATGCTCGCAAAGATATCTGCACTTTCAGCTGGGACCAATCACTATCAATTCAGAGCCCTGCCCTTTGGTCTCACCACAGTCTTCAGGGTGTTTACCAAATGTATGGCAGTGGTAGCAGCCCACTTGAGACTGCTGGGATTCAGAGTGTTTCCATACTTAAGACGACTGACTCCTCACCACTCCACCCAGGCATCTCCTCAAAAAATCCAGGGACTACTTGCTCCACTTGTCAATCCCTAGGCATCAGAGTCAACTTTTGCAAATCACATCTTCAACCTGTTTAGAGCCTGGAATGTATGGATGCTCACTTGGACAAAGTTGGTCAGATAGCATCCCTTCCACCAAAGAGGATATGGACCATCAAGTAACAAGTACAACAACTTCTCACCCCCTTCTTCTCCAGTCAGGTTGATTCTTCAGACTTTAAAGGTCGATAACAGCAGCCATAAAGTACAGTTTTGTACCTACCATAAATGTAGATGTCCGAGAGGTATGCATCTGCAGTCCTTACAAATGGGTTGTCCTGTCCTCAGGCAGCCCTTCGGTCGGCCGGATTCCTAAGTCTGGGTCTGGCCTCGGCTGATGTCGCACTTCACCCGACGTCATAGCTGCAGTTCTTCGGGTATGAAGGTATCAGCCGACGCCATTTTCCTCAGTGTTTCTTGCCCCAGATGCCAGGTGCCCTCTAGGAAGGCTAAATTTGGATAAATGTAAAAGTTTCCAAATAACAGAGAGCAAATAAAAATAAACATGTATGTACATATATACAAACAAATACACCATAATAGATTCCCCCAGCTAGCTAGAAGATGGGCAAATACCCTAGGAGTACCACAGAGGGAAGGGAGGGTAATCCTGACTGCAGATGCATACCTCTCGGACATCTACATTTATGGTAGGTACAAAACTGTACTATGTCCTTCAAGGATGCATCTGCAGTCCTTACAAATGGGTAGAATACCATAGCCAAACTGGGGGAGGAGGTAATAATAAGATTATGGTGTAGTTAAGATCCCTTGCAAAACAGCAGTGGCAAAACCTGCTCGGGATCTGGAATATAAGGGTAGATTATAATGCTTGGCAAATGTATGCACGGAGCTCCAAGTAGCAGCCTCTAGAATGTCTTTGGTAGCCGCTCCTCGTACAAAAGCTGTAGTAGTGGCTGTAGCCCTTATGGAATGAGGTCTGATGTTTTCTGGAGTTGTCTTCCCATGGTAACAGTAGCAAAATCTAATGCAATTTCCTATCCACTTAGAGATTGTCTGTTTTGAAATTGCTTTTCCTTCCATTCCTGTTGCATATGCTACCAGTAACTGGTCAGTTTTTCTATTTGTCTTGGTTCTGTCCAGATAGTAGCGCAATTGTCTATGTACATCCAAGGTATGTAATAGCCTTTCTCCCTTGTTCTGTGGATTGGGGAAGAATGTAGGCAGGTGGATAGCTTGGTTTAAAGATACTCTGGAGACCACCTATGGCATAAAAGTAGGATTAGTTCTCATGGACACTCTATCTTGATGGAAGATAAGGAAGGGCTGTACTGCCATTAATGCCTGTAATTCAGAAACCCTTCTTGCTGAAGTGATTGCAAGCAGGAAAGCAGTTTTCCATGATAAGTACTGTAATTCTGCTGTTGCTGCTGGCTCAAAAGGAGGGAGTGTCAACTTTTCTAGCACGAAGTTCAAGTCCTAAGCGGGCAATGGTGGCTTCCTTGGTGGTTTTACATTTTTAATTCCTCTCAGAAACTGCCTGAGCAGAGGATGTGAGAAGACTGGAGGATCCATGTTGTATTCTGCTGAAATAGCTGATGCATGAATCTTAATGGAGGAATAGGACAGGCCATTGTGGAAAAGTTCTGCCAAGTATTCCAGGATGTTAGCTATGTTTGCCAGTGACACATTTTCTCCTTTTGCTGTATTCCAAATGAGATATCTTTTCCATTTTGCTGAATAAGTTTTCCTTGTTGAGAGTCTGCGAGCCTCCAAGATAATGTCCTTAACCCTTTGAGATAAATCTGGGTTATTTTGTCTTATGCAATGTTCCAGGCAGCTAGCTGCAGCGTTTTCAGGTTTGGATGCAGGGTATTGAAGTTGTTCTGTGTTAGCAATAAGGGAACTAGGGGCAGAGGCCATATTTGTTCCCGAGACATACTCCTCAGTAATGGGTACCAATGCTGCCTCGGCCAGTCTGGAGCTATCAGGATGATCCTTGGCCGGTCCTCTTTGATCTTCAGTAGCACCTTGTGCATCAAACGAAGAGGTGGGAAGGCATATGCTGTCAGGTTTTTCCAACTGAAAGATAGGGAGTCCACCTTCCAAGCAAGTGGGTGGTATGTCCTTGTGCAGAATTTTTTCAATTGGTGGTTGTGTGGGGATGTGAATAAGTCTATTTCTGGTAGCCCCCATTTCCTTGTAATGGATTTGAAGATGTCTGGATGCAGCATCCATTCGTGGGCATCCGTGGTAGTTCTGCTTAGGATGTCTGCTAGTATATTTTCTTTTCCTGGTACAAATATTGCCTGTAGCTGAATGTTGAAGCCCAGGGCCACATTCCAGAGGTCCATTGCCATCCGGCATAGAGGGTATGAATGTGTGCCTCCCTGTTTGTTGATGTACCACATAACTGTGGTGTTGTCTGTCCTTATCAGCAATTGACCCTGTCGAAGAAACGGTCTGAATGCCTGAATTGCCAGTTTTACTGCCAGCATCTCCTTTTGATTTATGTGTAGGTTCAGCTGGTCTTGAGTCCATAGGCCTTGTATGCACTTGTCCAGCATGTGTGCCCCCAACCGAGGTCTGAGGCGTCCGTGGTGATAGTCTGGCTTGGTTGAGGGCTGTGGAAGGGCAGTCCCTTGTTCAATTGACAGGCCTGAGCCCACCATTGGAATTCTTGCTTCAGGCATGGAATTATTGGAATTAGGGTTTCTAGGCTGTGCTTGTGCTGAGACCATAAATTCCTTAGGTACCATTGCAACTTCCTCATATGTAGCCTGGCATGTGGAATCAATATTATGCAGGATGCCATGTAACCCAGGGCTTGCAGTATTTTCCTTGCTGTTAGCTGGTTCTGCGTTGTTAATGCCATGAAATAGAGAGGAAGGTGCTTTTGCTTTTCTGCTGTGAGGGATGCCATTTGATTTGATGTGTCCAGTTCTGCACCCAAGAAGGTTATCCTTTGGGATGGTATCAGCCTTGACTTTTTTATATTGACTGTGTATCCCAAGGCTTGTAGTAGATGAATGACCTTTTTCAAATCTTTTTGTAATTTGTTTTTGTTGTCCGCTTGTAACAGGCAGTCGTCCAGGTAAGGGTAAATTTGAATTCCCTGAAGTCTGCAATGAGCAATTACTGATGTCAGGCATTTCGTGAATACTCTGGGCGCAGTAGATAAGCCAAAGGGCAATGCTGAGAATTGATAATGCTCTGATCCTGCAAGAAATCTGAGGTATCTTCTGCAATTTGGTCGTATGGGGACGTGCAGGTATGCCTCCTTGAGATCTAGAGTTACCAGCCAAGACTCCTTGCCCAGCATGGGAAGAAGTTGCTGTAGGGTCAGCATTTTGAATTTTGGAACAATGAGATATGTGTTTAGAGCGGACAGGTCGAGAATAGGTCTCCATTGGCTTTCTTTTCTTGGTACCAGGAAAAGTCTTGAGTAAAATCCTTGCCCTTGTTCCATAGACGGTACCTTTTCTATAGCTCTCATCCTTATTAAGTGGTCTATTTGTTCTAAAGCTTTTGTCTTTTGATTTGGAGGTAGGTTTGGCATTCCTCTCTTCCTTGGTAGAGTATGGAAGCGAAACCTGTAACCATGGTCTATTGTCTGTAAAATCCATTTGTCTCCTGTGATGTGATGCCAGTTTTCTGAAAATAAGGCTAGTTTTCCGCCTAAGGGTGCTTGTAGTTGTTCCCTGGTAGGCGGTGTCAGAGCCAAGTCACTGTGATTGTCCTGTGGAAGTGGTAGTGGCTGGATCTGTGGCAGTACTTCGCTGGTTGTTAGGCTGCCACTGACGTCCCCTGTAGGCACCTCTGGATTGACCCCTGCCTCTTGGGTGCCTATTCCTGCCTCTCTGTGCTCTGGTGGTGTCTGGAAAGGACCAATTCTTGGAAGGCCAGTTCCTACTAAACCTTGGAGGCTGGACCTGTAAGAAATCCTTGACTGTCTGGACAGATTTTGCTTTCTCTTCCACCTTCTTCAGCACCTGCTGTGCAGGGGAGCCAAACAAATTGAGCTTATCCATGGGAGCATCTAGAAGCTTTGATTTAACATGGTCTGGTAAGGACTGTTCTTTTAACCATGCATGCCTTCTGATCACTGTACCAGTCATAGCTGATCTAAAGGAAGCCTCCAGTGCATCATAGCCACATTTTAAGGAATGATTACTGACCTGCTGAATGTTATGTATCATTTCCTGAAGAGATTTTTTGTCTAATGGTTCAGGAGAGGACAGTTTTTTAGTTAACTGATCTAACATAAATTCCTGATACTGAATCATGTGGAATTGACAGTTCAAGGCCCTAGCCGAAAGAGTAGCAGAAGTGTAAACTTTTTTTATCCCATCTCTCCAAGGCCCTAGATTCGCTTTCAGAGGGGAGGGTTTTTTTTGCAGAGGTAGCTGCTACTGCCTTGGGTCCCTGAGAAATAGTTTCAGGATCTGCAAAAGGAGCCTTATACAAATGATTGTGTGTGTCTGGAACCCTGTAGTACCTGTCGGGCTTAGCAGGGGCCGGAGGAAGAGAATCAGGAGCAGTGCAAGCATCATTAAATGCATCATCTACAACAGTAAGTACTGGGGGAATGGCTAAAGGCCTATGCTGTGGCAGATGCAAAAAGGTCCTAAGCCTTTTCCTAGAGTCTGAAAAATCCTGGCCCTGCCATTGAAATTGTTCCCTCATAGCATGCAAGGTTTCCCCAAAAGAAAATTCCTCAGGAGGAGAGGCAGAAGGAATGGAGTCTTCTGCATCAGAGTCCTCATAAGGAGAATAAGGGCCCTCTGGAGGGTCTGTATTTTCTGAATCATCAGAGGAGTAATCTGAAGAAACTGGCTCAGGGGGTTCTGCTCTAGGCCTCTTCTCTGGAGGTGGGTGAGAGGCCCTGTCAGGGTGAGGTTGGGATCCCCTTATCAAAGAAATAAGATCCTCTGCTAGACTAAGCATTTGATTACTAGAGCTAGGCCTGTGAGAGGGGGTCTTAGCAGGCACATTTTTGGTAGATTTAGCTGCTTTAGCCCTGGCAAAAGCCTTAATCGACATGGATGCAGGGGGCCTAGCAGCTCCACGTGCAGGAGTAGATATATCTAAAGGAATAGTATCAGACAAATCCTGTGAACCTGCAAGAGCAGGTGGTATTTCAGTAGCAGATTCAGCCATGCTAGATGAGGCCTCGGTAGGAAGCAAGCTTTCGGCCGAAGGAAGGACCGAGGACTCTGTTTCAGCCGAAACCGAGACACTCGCGGTTGGCTTAACCGCGGTTTCGGCCGAAACCGCGGACCGCGAGTGTCGGTCCTTTTCCTTGTGCTTTTTAACTAATTGCGAAGTCGGAGTTTCCGACGGCATTTTGTAAGCAAAAGCGGAGCCGAAAAACTCCTCAGCAAATTCCGACCGACGTCTAAGTGTCCGTCGGTTGAAAGAAGCACAGGCTAGACAAGCTGCTACGTCGTGGTCTGGGCCTAAACAAGGTAGGCAGTAAGAGTGGAAATCTTTGTGAGGTATTTGTTTCCCACAAGTTAAACAGTTATTCACTTTTTCTGACATCGGCTGAGGCAAGAAAGAGTCCCCAACGGGGTACTTAGCTTTTTAGAAGTCTTCGGTAGTAGTAATCTCTGGTTCTGACCGACCGGCACTTGCGAACAGCTTCTGCTTCGGGCGCCACGCGGCAAGAAAGACTGAAGAAAATGGCGTCGGCTGATACCTTTATACCCGAAGAACTGCAGCTATGATGTCGGGTGAAGTGCGACATCAGCCGAGGCCAGACCCAGACTTTGGAATCCGGCCGACCGAAGGGCTGCCTGAGGACAGGACAACCCATTTGTAAGGACTGCAGATGCATCCTTGAAGGACATCCTTGGTTCCACTGGGTCACTTTTATATGCGCATTCTTAAAATGTTTAGTGGTCAGTTTCTTAGCCATCCCTAGTCTTCACCAGTCAAACTCACACAAGTATGCAAAGACCACCTGTGTTGGTGGATTCAGTTGGACAAAATTTCTCAAGGCCATCCTCTTGCGTTTTCCACCCCCCATTAGCCACAGTAACCACAGACACCTCCCAAATGGGGGTGAGGGGGACATTTCTATGGAAGTACAGTACAAGGCACATGGTCCCCAGAAGAGACCAATTCGCACATCAATGTCCCGGAGATGAAAGTGGACCTCCTAGTACTGCAGGCCTTTCAGGATGCCATCCCTCTCAGGAAAAAGTACAGTTTTGTACCTACCATAAATGTAGATGTCCGAGAGGAATGCATCTGCAGCCTTTACAAATGGGTTGTCCTGTCGTCAGGCAGCCCTTCGGTCGGCCGGATTCCAAAGTCTGGGTCTGGCTTTGGCTGGTGTCGCACTTCACCCGACGTCATTGCAGCAGTCATTCGGGTATAAAGGCATCAGCCGACGCCATTTTCCTCAGTGTTTCTTGCCCCAGATGCCAGTTGCCCTCTTGGATGGCTAAATTTGGATAAATGCCAAAGTTTCCAAATAGTAGAGAGCAAACACACAAAATAAGCATGTATGTACATATATACAAACAAATACACCATAATAGATCCCCCCCAAGCTAGCTGAAGATTGGTAAGTACCCTAGGAGTACCTCAAGAGGGGAAGGAGGGTGGGTAATCCTGACTGCAGATGCATTCCTCTCAGACATCTACATTTATGGTAGGTACAAAACTGCACTATGTCCTTCAAGGATGCATCTGCAGTCTTTACAAATGGGTAGAATACCATAGCTAAACTAGGGGAGGAGGAAATGAGAATAGATTATGGTGTAGTCAGGATCCCTTGCAAAACAGCAGTGGCAAAACCAGCACGGGATCTAGAGTATAGAGGTAAGTTATAATGCTTGGCAAATGTATGCACGGAGGTCCAAGTAGCAGCCTCTATAATGTCCTTGGTAGCCACTCCTCGTAAGAAAGCTGTGGTAGTGGCTGTAACCCTTGTGGAGTGAGGCCTGATCTTCTCTGGAGTTTTCTTTCCATGGTAGGAGTAACAAAATCTAATGCAATTTCCTATCCATTTGGAGATTGTCTGTTTAGAAATTGGTTTTCCTTCTTTTCCTGTTGCATATGCTACCAGAAGCTGGTCAGTTTTTCTATTGTTTTTTGTCCTGTCCAGGTAGTAGCGTAATTGTCTGTGTACATCCAGGGTGTGTAAGAGCTTTTCTCCCCTGTTCTGTGGATTGGGGAAGAAAGTAGGAAGGTGGATAGCCTGATTTAAAGAGACTCTGGATACCACCTTAGGCATAAATGTAGAATTTGTTCTCATGGACACTCTATCTTGATGAAAGATCAGGAAGGGTTGTACTGCCATTAATGCTTGTAGTTCAGAGACCCTTCTTGCTGAAGTTATTGCCAGCAGGAAAGCAGTCTTCCAGGATAAGTATTGCAATTCTGCTGTAGCTGCTGGTTCGAAAGGAGGTAGAGTCAGTTTTTCTAGCACAAAGTTCAAATCCCATGCTGGCAATGGAGGTTTCCTGGGAGGTTTTACATTTTTAATTCCTCTCAGAAACTGTCTGAGCAGAGGATGCGAGAAGACAGGAGGATCCAAGCTGTATTCTGCTGAAATAGCTGATGCATGTATCTTGATAGAGGAATAGGACAGGCCTGTATGGAACAGCTCCGCCAAGTACTCCAGGATGTTGGCTATGTTCACCAGTGTCACATCTTGCCCCTTTGCAGTACTCCAGATGAGATATCTTTTCCATTTTGTTGCATAATTCTTTCTTGTTGAAGGTCTACGAGCCTCCAGGATTATGTCTTTAACCCTTTGGGATAAGTTTGGGTTAATTGCTGTTATGTAATGTTCCAGGCAGTTAGCTGCAGAGTTTTTAGGTTTGGATGCAGAATGTTGTAGTTGTTCTGTGTCAGCAGTAATGGGATCAGGGGCAGTGTCCATATTTGTTCCCAGGACATGCTCCTCAGCAGTGGATACCAATGTTGTCTTGGCCAGTCTGGGGCTATCAGAATGATCCTCGGACGTTCCTCTTTGATCTTGAGAAGCACCTTGTGCATCAAAGGAAGTGGTGGGAATGCGTATGCTGTCAGGCTTTTCCAACTGAAGGATAGGGAGTCCACCCTCCAAGCAAGTGGGTGGTAAGTCCTTGTGCAGAATTTCTTCAACTGGTGATTGAAAGGGGATGCAAACAAGTCTATTTGTGGTAATCCCCATTCTCTTGTGATGGTTTTGAAGATGTCCGGATGCAGCATCCATTCGTGGGCACCTGTTGTAGTTCTGCTTAATATGTCTGCTGGAATGTTTTCCTTCCCTGGTACATAAATTGCCTGTAACTGAATGTTGTAGCTCAGAGCCACATCCCATAGGTCCAGTGCCAGCCGGCATAGAGGGTATGAGTGTGTGCCTCCCTGTTTGTTGATGTACCACATAACTGTGGTGTTGTCTGTCCTTATCATCAATTGGCCTTCTTGGAGAAAAGGTCTGAATGCCTGGATTGCCAATTTTACTGCCATCATTTCTTTTAGATTTATGTGTAGATGCAGCTTGTCTTGAGACCATAGGCCTTGAATGCACTTGCCTATCATGTGCCCCCCAACCGAGGTCTGAGGCATCTGTCGTGATGGTTTGTCTTGGTTGACTTTTGCAGAAGGGCAGTCCTGTGTTTGATTGACAGGCCTGAGCCCACCATAAGAACTCTTGCTTCAGGCATGGGATCATTGGAATTTTGGTTTCTAGGCTGTGCTTGTGCTGAGACCACAAATTCTTTAGGTACCACTGTAGCTTTCTCATATGCAGCCTGGCATGAGGTACCAGTATTATGCAGGATGCCATGAAGCCTAGAGCTTGTAGCACTTTTCTTGCAGTTAGATAGCTCTGTTTTGTTAATGCCAAGTAGTAGAGAGGAAGTTGCTCTTTCTTTTCTGCAGTTAGAAATGCCATTTGTTTTGATGTGTCCAGTTCTGCACCCAGAAAGGTTATTCTTTGGGATGGAATCAGCCTTAACTTTTTTGTATTGACTGTATATCCCAGGGCTTGCAGCAGGTAGATGACTCTTTGTAAGTCTTCTGTTAGTTTGTTTTTGTTGTCCGCTTGTATCAGGCAGTCGTCCAGGTAGGGATAGATTTGAATTCCCTGAAGTCTGCAATGAGCGATTATTGATGCCAGGCATTTCGTGAACACTCTGGGCGCAGTAGATAAGCCAAAGGGCAATGCTGAGAATTGATAATGCTCTGATCCTGCAAGAAATCTGAGGTATCTTCTGCAAATTGGTCTTATGGGGACGTGCAGGTATGCCTCCTTGAGATCTAGAGTTACCAGTCAAGACTCCTTGCCCAGCATGGGAAGAAGCTGCTGTAGGGTCAGCATTTTGAATTTTGGAACAATGAGGAATGTGTTTAAAGCGGACAGGTCTAGAATAGGTCTCCATTTGTTTTCTTTTCTTGGTACCAGGAAGAGCCTGGAGTAAAATCCCTTCCCTTGCTCCATAAATGGTACCTTTTCCACAGCTCTCATTCTTAATAATTGAGATATTTGTTTTAGAGCTTCTGTCCTTTGAGAAGGTGGTAGGTTTGGCATTCCTCTCTTTCCTGGTAGTGTATGGAAATGGAACCTGTAACCTTTGTCTATAGTCTGCAAAATCCATTTTTCTCTTGTAATGCAGTGCCAGTTTCTTGAAAATAATGTTAGCTTTCCGCCTAAGGGTGCTTCTAGTTGTTCCCTGGTAGGCGGTGCCACCGCCAAGTCACTGTGATTGAGTTGTTGTAGTGGTGGTGGCTGTATCCTTGCCTCGGTGGTTGTTACCCTGCCACTGGCGACCCCTGTAGGCACCCCTGGATTGGCTTCTGCCTCTAGAGCGCCTATTCCTGCCTCTTTGTGCCTTAGAGGAGTCCGGAAAGGACCAATTCTTGGAGGGCCAGTTCCTGCTAAACCTTGGAGGTTGAACTTGTAAGAAATCCTTCACTGTTTGCACAGATTTTGCTTTCTCTTCCATCTTTTTTAGTACCTGCTGTGCGGGGGCACCAAATAAATTGACCTTGTCCATAGGTGCATCCAAAAGCTTAGATTTAACATGGTCTGGTAATGCCTGTTCTTTCAACCATGCATGCCTCCTGATAACTGTGCCAGTCATGGCTGATCTAAAGGAAGCCTCCAGTGCATCATAGCCACATTTTAAAGAATGGTTACTAACCTGCTGTATGTTATGTAACATTTCTTGAACATACTTTTTATCTAAAGATTCTTCTGAGGACAGCTTTTTAGTCAACTGGTCAAGCATAAACTCTTGACATTGAATCATATGAAATTGGCAGTTCAAAGCTCTAGCTGACAAAGTAACAGAGGTGTAAACTTTTTTACCCCATCTCTCTAAGGACCTGGACTCCCTTTCAGAGGGGAGGGGTTTTTTAGAATAAGTAGCTGCTACAGCTTTAGGGCCCTGGGAGATAGTCTCCTTTTGCAGACCCAGAGACTAAGTGGTGATGAGTGTCCGGGACCCTGTAGTACCTATCGGGCTTAGCAGGAGCCGGAGGTAAAGTATCAGGAGCAGTGCAAGCATCATTAAATGCATCATCAACAACAGATAGAACTGGAGGTATAGCTAAAGGCCTATGCTGTGGCAAGTGTAGAAAGGTCCTAAGCCTTTTTCTAGAGTCTGAGAAATCTTGGCCCTGCCACTGAAATTGTTCCCTCATAGCATGCAAGGTTTCCCCAAAGGAAAATTCCTCAGGTGGAGAGGCTGAAGGGATGGACTCCTCAGCATCAGAGTCTTCGTAAGGAGAATAAGAAGCCTCGGGAGGGTCTGTATGATCTGAGTCATCAGAGGAATCATCTGTGGCTACTGGCTCAGGGGGCTCTGCTCTAGGCCTCTTTTCTGGAGGAGGGAGAGAGACCCTGTCTGGATGAGGCTGGGCTCCACGAATTAAAGAGATGAGATCCTCTGCCAAAGAAAGCATATGGGAGCTGGTGCTGGGCCTGTGAGAGGGGGGCTTGGCAGGCACAGGTTTTGATGTTTTGGCTGCTTTAGCCCTGGCAAAGGCCTTAATAGACATAGCTGGAGGAGGTCTAGCAGCTCCACGTGCAGGGGTAGAAATATCTAGGGGAATGGTGTCTGATAAATCCTGTGAAATCGCAACAGAAGGTTGGTTTTCAGAAGCCGTTTCTACCAGGTTAGAAGAGGCCTCGGTAGAAGGCAAGTTATCGGCTGAAGAAAGAACCGCTTACTCGGTTTCGGCCGAAACCGAGACACTCGTGGTTTGCTTAACCGCGGTTTCGGACGAAACCGCGGACCGCGAGTGTCGGTCCTTTTCTTTGCGTTTTTTGGTTATTTGCGTAGTCGGAGGATCCGACGGCATAATGTAGGCAAAATCGGAGCCGAAAATCTGTTCAGCAAAGTCCGAGCGACGTCTAAGCGTCCGTCGGTTAAAAGAAGCACAGGCTAGACAAGCTGCTACGTCGTGGTCTGGGCCTAAACAATGTATGCAATAGGAGTGGAAATCTTTATGAGGTATTTGTTTCCCACAAGATAAACAGTTATTAACTTTCTCTGACATCGGCTGAGGCAAGAAAGAGTCCCCAACGGGGTACTTAGCTTTATAGAAGTCTTCGAAGTAGTATTCGGTAGTAGTAATCTCTGGATCTGACCGACCGGCACTTGCGAACAGCTTCTGCTTCGGGCGCCACGCGGCAAGAAAGACTGGGGAAAATGGCGTCGGCTGATGCCTTTATACCCGAATGACTGCCGCAATGACGTCGGGTGAAGTGTGACACCAGCCGAAGCCAGACCCAGACTTTGGAATCCGGCCGACCGAAGGGCTAACTGACGACAGGACAACCCATTTGTAAAGACTGCAGATGCATCCTTGAAGGACATCTACAATTCAGATCGACATGTCGGTGGCCTGCTACATCAACAAACAAGAGAGAGACCCTGATCTAAGCAATGAGTGTGTGGCAGTAGGTGATTCCTCCAACCACTTTCTTATGACAATACACATCCCAGGGATATGCTAGCGGGCAAACTCAGCAGTTCCATTCTGATGCCTCACCAGTAATCTCTCAGTCAGTTAGTGGCAGAGAGGATTTTCCATCAATGGGGTCAACCTTGCTTTGATTTACTTGCCTCTACCCGCAACAACTGCAGCAGGTTCTTTGCCCTGCCCCCCCCCCCCCCCCGGTAGAGTCACCAAGAGAAGCTCTAGTCCACATTTGGTCCTCCAGTCTCCTTTATGCCTATCCCCCAGATACCTCTAATTCAAACAGAAGTCACTTCGGCTGAAGAGTACAATTCTCCTCACTGCCCCTTTTGGCTTCAGCATGTGCGATTCCCTTTCCTTTGTTCTTACCTTCGATAACTAACTTAGATACTGGACCTCAGTCCTGATCTCCTCTCTCATCCCACTGGGAACGCTCAGTCAGTCATTGCAGGCCTCAAGCTGCCGGGATAGTTTCTCTAATTCCATTGGTGGTTTGATAGCCCAAGCTTTCCTCCCTGGTCCAACACGTATCATTATCCCAGAAAGCCTCTACCCAAAAGATCCAGAACAGTAAATGGAAGAGATTCTTCGTCTGTGCTCTCTAGAGGGAATTAGACTCCTTTATAACCCCTATTCCTGCTATCTTGGCGTTTTTAACATCTATTTTTCAAGTAGGGACTAGTTTCTCTACTATCAATGTACAACTGGCAGCAACATCTAATTTTCACTCAGGTGAAACTGGTTCCCCTTCAGCTTTATCAAAACTGTGCAAGGCTTTAAAGGTATCTTTTTGCTTAGGCCCCCAGTGAAGAACACTACCCCACCCTGGGATTTAATGGTTTTACTGCAAGGTTTGACTCAGAGTCCATTTAAGCCATCAACTAGATCAAACCTAAAATTTTTATCTTGAAAAAATTGCTTTTCTAATGCCTATTAACATCTGCGAGATGACTATCTGAGTTCCAGGCTCTCTCTTTGAAATCCCCATATTTGATCTTCTACAGAGATAGAGTTACCTTACGAACCAATCCATAATTCTTGCCCAAAGTAGCCTCAGAGGCGATTAACCAAGTCATTAATTTGCCTGTTTTCTTTCCTAACTTTGCTAAGAAAGGTGAATCTCTTGGATGTATATGGACAACTCAGCTTTTATTTCCATAGAACAAATTACTTCAGAGGGATGGATCAATTATATGTCTCATTCTCCCACAACAAATTAGGTAGAACAGTTTCTAAAGTTAACTTTAGCTAGGTGGTTGACCGACTGCATATCCTTTGTTTATGGTCAACAAGGTTTGTCCTTAACCAGATGTCCTAAAACACACTCCACCAGGTCCACAGTGAATTCATCTGCTCTCTCGTCTAGGACTTCAATTGATGACATTTATGCTGCAGCTACTTGGTCCAATGCTCATACATTTACTGCTCATTACAAACTGCATTTGACTTCCAGAAGAAGGGCAGCCTTTGGTTCTGCAGTTATCGGAATATCCTTCCATGAGGGCCACCCAAGGTTCATGTAGCTGGGGACTCTGTCCCATCAGTTTAGGGATGAATGAAACTGACAACATTAGATATTAAAGTCATGTATTTATTATTTATTTATTTTACATTTGTTGACCGGGCTAGTCTAGCTGGATATATGTCCATTTTCAGTAGAGGCCCGGGAAGAAAAGCTCCAAACACAAATAATGACACAGTTAATGTTCAGAACCAGTAAGAATCAGAATACAGAGGTAGTATTGGTCTACTGAACAGTTGTAATAATACATTTGTATATTAAATAATTTAAGTAAAAATTAAACTAAACAATTCTACAAAATTTAAACTAAACAATTCTACAAAACTTAAACTAAACAATTTTACAAATCACACTAGAAGGTATGAGCAAGTCTTAGAGAAGGGAAATAATATATATGTTATTCTCATATTACAGAGTAGGAGTTGTAAGTAGATTTGAAAGCAAAGGTTACAGAAGTAGGGATAGGGTTAAGAATATAAAGTGAAAAAAAGATGTTAGTGAGGGTTAGTACATGGACAAAGACAGTGAGTTTTCAGATGTTCTTTAAGATGTTTTTTAAAAAGAGAAGTAGAAGTGTTGGTAGATAATTCAGCAGGAAGCGGATTCCAGAATTTCCCTGCAGTGTTTGAGAAAAGTGAATCCCCGGCTTTATTGTTAGCTTTATTTGATAAAACTAGAAGCTTGTTAACAGAGCGTAGTGTAGCTAGATTAGTATAAGGAGTAATTATATTAGTCAGGATAGGGGTGTTGTTAGGGTGGTATAGAATCTTTTGCGTAATAAGTAATTGTTGAAAGAGTATATGGTTTTGCAGTTCTAGCCATCCAAGTTGTTTGAGGTTAAGGCAGTGGTGAGTTTTAAAGGGGGAACTTGTGATGAATCTAGCTATGCTATTATAACAGGTGGAGAGAGTTTAGAGAGGTTGTTTTTGGATAGGTTGGTATATATGACAAAGGCATAGAAAAGGGTGGAAATGAGGTGGGTCTGAGCAATTGTTGTCCTTGCAGAAGGGGTGAGGAAGGGTTTTATTCTATACAGGGTGCCAAGTTTTCTGTTAACAGGCTTTATAGTGGAGTTTATGTACTAACTATATATCCATGTTGCCCATTTTCATTCTTCCTCAACTTCCCACCCCTCTTGTTCTCCCGCTTTCCTGGAGAGGCCTTATGGTTGCTGTGGAACTTCTATTACATGTTTGATCCCCACCCCTTGCTAGCAGCCTTCCTTCCATCTCAGCCCAAGGTTAGTTCATGCTGTTTGTTTTGGGGCAGCAAACTTGAGCTGAGGTACTGCAGAGTGATTGGGGCATTATGGGTAAAGGAAAGAGATGAAGAGTTGGATCCGTGAGTCCAGTAAATATGGCCAAGTTGGATCAGAGGATGGATCAGAGACCCATCAGTTGAGGATGAATGAAAATGAACATGGCTGCATACTCATGGTAAGTATATAACTTTTACTTAATGTCACGACCTCTCCCTGACTGATCCTACAGTTGGGAATGAACCCAAGCAGCAAGTCAACCAGTACAGAGCTCAGAAGACCACAGTTCTGAAAAAACACTCCACCAAGAAGACTGACTGCCAAAAGTCACAGTCATGATAAAGCCTGGAGAAGGACATCACCACAGGCACAAAGGTTAGGCACTTAATTAAACAATGCAGACAACAGGCTGCTAGAACCCTTTCCCTCATACACCATGGGTGACTGGTCTCATAAGACCTGCAGAAGCACTAGTGTATCATAAAATGCAGGAGGATGGAAGGGAACCTTAGGCCAACTACACCAAAGGTTAAAAGACTCAAGGAATGTATAATACTGAGGAAGAACTTCAAATTGTTTATCTAAAAAGAAGAGTTCCATCCTCTATAAAAGCAAGACAGAGCCCCAAGCAAATCTTCCTGGACAGACCACTCTAAGGAAATATCCCTAGATTACAATGTCCCAGACAAAGACCTGGACCTAGATATAATAAACTTATGCTGTCTTACAAAGTACTGAAGCAAGGCCAAGTAGTTGATGCAAAGACATCATTCAAACAGACATTACAGATGGAGGCTATGAAAATTATTGTTCTAGAGGAATGGTCCCCTGGCACAGAGCAAAGATATCTTCTTTGCTTATTATGACAAAACTGCACGTACCTGGGAAACCACCAAGACAGTGCTTACCTGAGTCTCGTACCACTTAACCTTTTCCCTTAAAATTCTCCACTGGACAAAACGTACTAGATGCGACTATCTTAAATCTGGATAGACACAAACACACACCTATGCTACAGAAAAGGGTAAAGCATAATCTGAAATGCCAAATGCAACTAAATGGCCAAGAAAAAGACCACCACTCAGAAACTGAAAGGGGTTCACGAAGAAGACACAGGAAAGTACAGTTGTGTACCTACCATAAATGTAGATGTTCAAGTGTATTCACTGTTGCAGTCATTACTCTTGTGTTATCCTGCTGGCAAGCTACCCGCAGTCGTCCTGAATTCCAAAGTCTTGATCTGGAGTCGGTTGCTGTCGCCTCTTCCCTGACGTCAGTGCGCCAGGGGTATAAAAGATGCAGCCGATTTTCTTCAGTTTTTCTTGCCCCAGATGTCAGGTGCCCCCAAAAGGGTAGGCTAAATATATTATGCCAATAAACATACATGCAGTAAAGAAACATTTCCTTCATCTACAAGCAAATACACTACATAGGTTGTATAGAATAGAGAAGTACAGATAAACTCCAGCAAAAGAAAGGGGGACGGAGGGAAGGTAACCTGGACTGCAACAGTGAATACACTCGAACATCTACATTTATGGTAGGTACACAACTGTACTATGTTCATTGTGTTTCACTGTTGCAGTCATTACTCTTGGGTTGAATCCCAAAGCTGAGGATGGGTGGCTGAGCTAAATAGGATTAGGAGACGCTATGAGGCCCTGCAGCACTGCAGTAGCAAAGCCTGCTCTGGATTTAGAGTAAAGAGGTAAGTGGCAGTGCTTTGTAAAAGTGTGCACAGAACTCAAGTTGCAGCCTCTAAGATGTCTTCGGTTGGTACTCCTGTGAGGAAGGCTGCTGAAGTGGCTGCTGCTCTGGTAGAATGAGGCCTAATGCCCTTAGGCACTGATTTGCCATGCTGAGAATAGCAGAAACAGATGCAATGACCTATCCATTTAGAAACAGACTGTTTCGAGATAGCCTTTCCTTGTGATCCTGCAGCATATGACACTAAAAGTTGCTCAGTCTTTCTGAAGGCTTTAATTCTGTCCAAGTAGAAGCGTAGCTGCCTATGTATGTCCAAAGAATGCAGAATTTCCTCACCCTTGTTCTGTGGGTTTGGATAAAAGGTAGGCAAGTAAATGGTTTGGTTGAGGGCCACACTGGACACCACCTTAGGCATAAATGTTGGGTTTGTCCTCAGAGAAACCCTGTTTGGATGAAAAATGATAAAAGGTTCCATAGCCATGAGTGCTTTTAACTCAAACTCGTCTTGCAGATGTTATTGCTAGGAGCAGAGCTGTTTCCCAGGATAAGAATTTTATATCAGCTGTTGAAGTTGGCTAAAAGGGAGGCAGTGTGAGTTTTTCCAAGACATAATTGAGGTCCCATGTCGGAATTGGTTCTCCCTTGGAGGCCTGATGTTTCTGGCCCCCTCTGAGGTACTGCCTTATTAAAGGATGAAAAAAGATAGGTGGTTCCGTACTGTAATGAGTTGAAATGGCAGAGGCATGAATCTTAATCGATGAAAAAGAAAGGCCTTTGTCCAGCATCTCAGTTAAGTATTATAAAATCTGAGGAATATTTGGTACATACGTGTCAATGCCTTGTTCCTGGTTCCAAACACAGAATCTCTTCCATTTTTCTGCATAAGATTTTCTGGTACTGGGCCTCCTGGCCTCCAAGATAACATCCATAACAGCTTTTGAAAGAGGAGTGTTCTGAATGGCTACATTATCCGCCAAGCTGTCAGATTTAAGGTCCTGAGTTGACTGTGCAGGAACTGATTGTTTTGTTGGGTCAGCAAGTGGGAAGTCTGAGGCAATATCCACGCTGGACCTTGAGACAAGCTCTTTAGGATTGGGTACCAGTGCTGGCGTGGCCAGTCTGGTGCAATCAGTATCACTTTTTGGCTTCTCGTCTGACCTTTAGGAGTACCTTGGGAAGGAGAGGTAGTGGAGGAAAGGCATATACTGTTAGGTTTTTCCAGCTGAAGGATAGGGTGTCCACTCTCCATGCTTGTTCTTGATAAATCCTTGTGCAAAATCTCTGTAATTGGCAGTTTTGAGGGGAGGCAAATAGATCTATGTCTGGGCATCCCCATTTCCTTGTTATCATGCTGAAGACTTGTGGATCCAGTTTCCACTCGTGGGGATCCACGAGGTTTCTGCTTAGTTCGTCTGCCAGAGTATTTGTTTTTCCTGGCAGGAATTGTGCTTGCAGGTGAACTTGATAAGTCAATTCTGTGTCCCACAAGGTCACTGCTTGTCTGCAGAGGGGGTAGGAATGTGTGCCTCCCTGCTTGTTTATGTACCACATGACCGTAGTATTGTCCATCTTTATCAGTAGCTGTCCTGGATGAAGTAGGTCCTTGAAAGCTGTCAGGGCATTCTGAACAGCTAGCATCTCTTTTTGATTGATATGAAGATGCATCTGGCTTGCAGGCCATGTGCCCTGAATACATTTTCCTGCCATATGGGCCCCCCAGGCATAATCCGATGCATCCATTGTCAATGTCTGTCTAGCTGTGGGTAAAGTGAATGGCAGACCCTTGTGCCCCATAGAAACTCCTGCTGCAGGCAGGGAATAAGGGTAATTACTGTCTCCAGGGTGTGGCAATGCGGAGTCCAAACACTTTTTAGGTACCATTGTAGTTTCCTCATATGCAGTCTGGCATATGGAATTAGTAGAATGCAGGATGCCATGAAGCCCAAGGCCTGTAAGATTTTCCTTGCAGATAACTGGGTCTTTGTTGCCAACTTTTTGAAGTAAGAAGTCAGTTGCCTTTGTCTGGCGTGAGATAAGCCATGGCAGTTGTATTTAAGCTTGCACCCAGGAATATTATCTCTTGAGAGGGTACTAGTTTTGATTTCTTTTCGTTTACTGTGTACCCTAGGCAAATTAGTAATATTTTTACAAACGCCAGATGCTTTTGAAGAATGTCTTTGTTCTCTGCTTGAATAAGGCAGTCGTCCAAGTAGGGATATATTTGAATTCCTCTTTGTCTGCACAACGCAATTAACTGGTGCCAGGCATTTTGTGAAGACCCTGGGCACAGTAGATAATCCAAAGGGCAGTGCAGAGAATTGGTAATGCATTGAGCCAGCTATGAATCTGAGGTATCTTCTGCAAGATTGTCCGATTGGAACATGTATGCCTCTTTTAGGTCCAAAGTTACGAGCCAAGCCTTCTTGCCCAGCATGGGCAGTAGCTGCTGTAGAGTCAACATCTTGAATTTTGGGACCTCCAGAAACGTGTTTAGTATAGACAGGTCCAGCATTGGTCTCCAGGTTTTGTCCTTTCTGGGCACCAAGAAAAGTCTTGAGTAAAATCCTTGCTCCTGCTCTTGTTATGGTGCTTGTTGAATGGCCCTCATGTCCATGAGGGCTGTAATTTGCTTTGTGCCTCTGCCCATTGATTGGGTGGCAGGTATGGCATACCTTTTGCCCTTGGTAGAATGTGAAAATGGAACCTGTAGCCCTGGGACACTATGCTCAAGACCCATTTGTCTTGGGTAATCATTTGCCAATTTGGTGAAAAAAGTGCTAGTTTTCCCCCTAAGGGGGCTGCCAAAAGATAAGTGCTTGGATCTGCCAAAGGAAAGTCATTGGGACTGTTTCCTGTAAGGTTGTGATTTGTCTTCTCTGCTTTTGGAGGTAGGGGCACCCCATTGTTTAGGCCTGTATCAGCCTTGGGGCTGAGATCTGCCTCTGGGATGCCTGTATCTGCCTCTTTGTGACCTGTCTGACACTGGAAAGGACCAATTTTTGGAAGGCCAGTTCCTGCTAAATCTGGGTGGCTGTACCTGTAAAAAATCCTTAACTGTCTGCATGGATTTTGCTTTATCTTTCATTTTCTTCAACACCTCCTTCTGCTTTAGCACCAAACAAAGTATCATGCTGTAGTGGAGCACCTAATAATTTTGCTTTAACATGATCAGGTAGATTCTGTTCCTTTAACCAAGCATGCCTTCTAATAACAGTACCTGTAACAGCGGCCCTGCAAGAGGCCTCCAGTGAATCATAACCACATTGCAAAGTATGCTTTCCCACTTGTTCAGTTGCATGCAATAAATCCTGCATTTCCTTGTTCTCTGAACATTTAGAATTTGTCAACATTTTCTGTTTAAGCAGTGACATTAAGTATTGCTGATATTTAAGCATATGAAACTGACAATTTAAAGCCCTTACAGCCAAGGTAGCAGAAGTGTAAACTTTTTTCCCCCATCTGTCCAGTGCCCTAGAGTCCCTATCAGAGGGGACAGGGTTTTTTTTGCAGTGGAAGCTTTGACCCCTTTGGGACCCTGAGATATAGTTCCTGGGTCAGCAGCGGGGTTTTTATATAGGAATGTATGAGAATCTGGGACCCTGTAGTATCTGTCAGGCTTAGCAGGTGCAGGAGGTAAAAAGTCAGGGGACAGGCCGGACTCCGAAAATACATCATCTACAATGTCTAGAACAGGTGGAATAGCAAGGGGTCTGTGCTGGGGTAATAGCAGAAAGTCTCTGAGCCTTTTCTTAGATTCTGAGTAGTCTTGGCTTTCCCAGTGGAAATGCTCCCTCATGGTATGCAGTGTTTCCCCAAAAGAATAATCCTCAGGAGGAGAGGCTGAAGGAATGGATTCTTCAGCATCAGAGTTCCTCACAGGGAGGAATGGAGTAATCCTGTTCAAAAGAGGAATCGAAGGAAATAGAAACCTGATCAAAAGAATCATATTTTGTCTCTTGCCTAGGCCTCATCAGGAGGGGGAATGGGAACCCCTGATCAAAGTAATTAGGTCTTCGGCCATTTTGAGCATCTGTAGTTTGAGTAGGAGAATGCTGTAATTGTTTCTTTGTCTTTAGAGCTGCTGTAGTCTTTGTCTTTGAAGCTGAAAATGGTTTAATATATAACTGTGTAGGTCTAAAGACACCCTCAGAAACCGATGCCTGCTCAGCAGCTCCGGACCCATCTGAGAAAATGATTTCCAAGTGTCCAATACCTTGAGTATCCAGAGGCCCAAGTTGGCTCCACGTGGGAGTCGGAAGTGGCCTGTGGCTCTGTGGTAGCGGGCGCCAGGGGCTGTGAAAGCACCTCACTAAGAACCAGCGACTGGCCTAGCGGAGGCCTTGTCGTCGGATTTGGACCTCGGATACCTATCCTTTTCATTCTCCTTGCGTTTTATGTAAACTCCGGTCGTCGGCTGTTCCGACGGCATTATATAATTAAACCTTCGGCCAAAGTAATGAAATGCAAAATCGAACCGATGCTTAATAGTGCGTTGGTTAAATCTAGCACAAAACAGACAGCTAGCAACGTTGTGGTCGGGGCCTAGGCAAGGAATACAGTAAGAGTGAAAATCCTTATGAGGTATTTGCTTCCCACAAGAAATACAATTGTTAACTTTTTCTGACATTGGTCTGGAGCAAGAAAAAAGTTTCCCCAACGGGGTACTTGGCTTTAATGAAGACTTTGGTTCTAAAATTCAGATTTGAAAATCTCAGGAGTCGGCCGACCGGCAGTTGTGAACTGCTTTTGCTTCGGGCACCGTACGGCAAGAAAGACTGAAGAAAATGGCGTCGGCTGCATCTTTTATACCCCTGGTGCACTGACGTCAGGGAAGAGACGACAGCAACCGACGCCGGACCAAGACACTGGAATTCAGGCCGACTGCGGGTAGCTTGCCATCAGGATAACTCAAGAGTAATGACTGCAACAGTGAAACACGATGAACATCACTACAGCAACAGAAGCGGAAACTACAACCATAAAAGCGCCAATAAAGAAAACTCTAAGCAAGCAGAGGA
The DNA here is from genome assembly GCF_019279795.1 of Protopterus annectens. Lineage (NCBI taxonomy): Eukaryota > Metazoa > Chordata > Ceratodontiformes > Protopteridae > Protopterus > Protopterus annectens. Next base: position 1,601,164,744 of record NC_056741.1, on the reverse strand, counting down.
AAACAAAGGGGAAAAAAATCAGAGAAGAAAAATACATAGGCCTTTTTAAGAAGAGGAGAAAAAAAAAAAGACAGAGAAAGCATGAGAGAGGAAAGGAAGATACTATGAAGCAGCCAATGCTCCTTTACATACACAGTTGTACCACAGGAAAAAGAAAAATAATAAAAATCACAACTAGAAGTAGCAGTAATTTCTTACAATCCTGCCACTTGTAGACAGGAAAAAAAAAAACAGATTTGAAACATTTAGGAGAATGACAATGAACAATGCACAGCAAAGGAGGTCTGGAAAAGAAAGCTGACGCAGTGCATTATGGGATTGCACAAGAATGTCTGAAGTGTTGAGCACTCCTAATGTCTATGACCTTATTTTTGCAATCTACAGAGAGAGGAGCTTTTCCTATTCCTCCATCATACATGTAATCAAAATCTGGTTTCTAAAATTCAATTATTTGCTGATGACATACTTCTGATATCGAGTGAGTGTGATCATTCACTTTCTGCTGTTTTTAAAGCAATGGATGTGTTCCAAAAAATCTCTCTCTCTTTTAATGATAGCAAAAGGAAAATACTACCCATAAATGCCATATTGATAGGATAAATGATAAATTTACTAAATATACCGTCAGAGAAAAATGAACTACTTAAGGATAATAACAGATAACATTGTTATAATACATTGCAAGTATACTAACCACACTCAGTATAAAAAATGAAAAACTGAATATAATCAAAATGATTATTTTACAAAAAATGTTATTCAATCATTGTCTACCTCCATCTAAAATGTGTATTAAATAATTTAATACGTTAATTTAAAAAATGTATTTGGTTCCCCAACAAACCAAGAATTGCATTAAAATCATCATATAAGGGACTGGGAAGCTGGAGGGATTGGACTACCAGATGCAGAATTATATTCTTCATCATCAATTATAAAAACAATGTCTCTTTGGATAAATTATATTTACACAGCCAGGTGGAAAAGGTTTCTAGGATGACTTTTCATAAAATATAAACAAACTCTAATCATAATCTTATACTACACAACAGTTTACACTGGTTGCTAAAAGATTACTTTTCAGAAAGGAGTTACCAAACAACTGACTTATTTTACTTTTACTACATTACTTTTAGAAACTTAATTTATAAAAATCCAACATATAAGGCATATATTTTCCTTCTTTTCCATATAGCATACACTCAAAATAATATCTTCTCTTCAAAGTTAGACACAATGATTACATTTAAAGAAAAAATAACATATTGATTTCAATTAAAATAATAAAAATAGCATTTTGTTGATCATAAGTGAAAATAATTTAAGCAAAGATATGTGGTTGGATGTAAAATCTTGTAGACAATATATAGAAGGTAAAATGCAACCAAGGGTAAGAAATCTTATCCCAAATGAATTGAATTTTTAATATTACTGCAACAAAACACTCTGGGAGAGGGTTGCTTATCTAAATTATATAGAGTAGTGAGGGAAGAAACAAAAAGTTGCAATGACAATCACTGGAACTATTTTACTCACATTAATACAAGACCTTCAGGATGAAGAGGATACAAATCATTTTACTATCTTCTAAACAAACAACTTCTCTTAGATGGAAACTTTTTACTTGGAAATTCTTACATAGATCTTTCTTCACACCTCATAAAAATTGAATTAATGCTTAAAAAGAAGCAAGCTGGCTGGAGATATAAACTGGAGCTTAAAGCAGATTGGCAATGCATATTCTTTGATTGTGTTGTACTTGCATCTTATTGGAAAGAATAGTTGTCTAAGAACTTACCATAACCTTAGATGTCCTTCGCTTCCATGTTGCAGTATTCATAACAGTATGGAGGTTGCTACTTGCAGCGCCACCGTCTGGTCGCTATGCCAAATTCTTTATTACAGGAGGGTACGCGGGTCATAAACCTACATTGGATATAAAAGTGACGCCTGCACGTACCCTCATCAGAATGCTTTGGCGCATACAGTATTGCTCCTGTGGGTTAAAAGGGGGTCCTACTTGGAGACCCTTAGACTTGCATGTAGGCCAGGCCCAGGGCAGTAGATTGGCTGTGTTGAGAGTGGAGACTGGGGAAGAGAATTAGTATGTTCCACACAGGTAGGCCATAGCGTGATAGTTAGGAAAGAAACAAGGGGTAGGTGGGTGGGACTGAATACTGCAACATGGAAAAGAAGGACATCTAAGGTTATGGTAAGTTCTTACACAACTATTCTATGTCCTTCTATTCTCATGTTGCAGTATGCATAACAGTAGGGAGAGTACAACAGCATTAGGTATGAACCTGGGTGTAGGAGTGGTTTCCGTGGTCAACCAGGCCTTGGAGGATAGACCTGGCAAAACCTGCTCTTGCTCTGGAGGCCATGTTCAGCTTGTAGTGCTTGGTGAAGGTGTGGACCGAGCTCGAAGTGGCTGCTTCTAAAATGGAGGTGAAGTCAATGCCTTTGAAAAAGGCAGTAGAGGAGGCAGCTGCCCTGGTAGAGTGAAGTTTAACATGACTCTGCTGCAAGTATTTTCCATGATCGGAGTAGCACAATGTAATGGATTTAGAGATCCATGAGGAAATGGTCTGTTTGGAGACAGCCTTCCCTAGGGCTCTGTGATGGAAGGAGATGAATAATTGGCCAGATTTCCTAATAGATTTGGTTTTCTAAGTAGTACCTGAGTTGCCTGTGTACATCCAAGGAATGAAGAGTCCTCTCTGAGAATGTTTGTGGATAAGGGTAGAAAACTGGCAGGTTAATGGTTTGATTTAATGAAAGTTCATAAACTACCTTGGGCATGAAAGAAGGGCTGGTCCTGAGAACAACTCTGTCCTTGTGGAAAACAAGATAAGGAGAGGTAGTCATAAGGGCTTGTATTTCTAAAACCCTCCCGGCGGAGGTAAGGGCCACTAGCAGAACTGTTTTCAGGGTGCATAGTTTCAGGGCAGCTGAGTGAGCTGGTTCTAAAGGAGATAACGTTAGCTTTTCTAATATGAAACTGAGGTCCCAAGGAGGGGGAATAGGTCTCCTGGGGGGTCTGATATGAAGGACTCCTTTCAAAAAAAGATTGACTTCCAGTCTGGATGCCAGAGGAGGTGACATAGGCAGACAAGCAGAAATGGCAGATAAGTGGACTTTGACTGAAGTTAGTCCTGAGTGGAGCAGCTCACACAAATAGGAAAGGACCATTGGTATAGGAGTAATAAGAGGGTCCTGGTTTTTCCTTTGACACCACTTGGAGAATCTGCACCACTCTGATACATAGTTTCTCCTTGTACTAGGTTTCCTGGCCTCCTGCAGAACATTTGAGTATATCCTCTGAATATAGGTGTCTATAAAGGATTAGAACCCTATCACCCATAAGGTCAATTTCAGGTTGTTCACCTGTGGGTGGAGTAGGGATCCCCTGTCCTGTGTGAGCAGGTCTAGTCGGTGGGGTAACCTGTGGTGATTGCCCTTGGCTAGTAAGTGGAGGAGGAGGGGAAACCAATGCTGCCTTGGCCAAAATGGGGTCATCAGCAGGATTTGGGGTTTGTCCTCCTGAATTTTTAGAAGAACTTTCTGAATTAGTGTGAAAGGAGGGAATGCGCAAAGGTATAGTCCCTCCCAAGAAAAAGGGGAATGTGCCCACTTTCCAAGCTTGTGGATGTGGATCCCTTGTGCAGAAGATGGGCATCTGTTCTAGAGGATGCAGAGAGATCTGCTTGTGGAATACCCCACCTGTGTATCAGGTCTAAAAAAACTCTCTCTGAAGCATCCATTCGTGAGAGGGAGCCGAGGTTCTGCTGAGTTTGTCTGCCGTAACATTCTCTGTTGAGGAGATATAAACTGCTACCAGGTGGACCTGGAGGGAGGATGTTAAGTTCTAAATCTGGATGGCCAGGCTGAATACGGGGTAGGACCTTGTCCCCCCCTTGCTTGCTGATGTACCACAAGACAGTCATATTGTCTGTGATTACTTTCAGGGTTCCTGGCAGGAGAGTAGATTTGAAGGTTAGAAGAGCTAATAGTAATGCCATTTCCTTGATGATGATGTGGTCCTTTAGTCTTAGAGTAGACTATATGCCTTGTACTGAGAATTATTCCTGGTTTGTTAGGAGCACTGCACCCCACCCCAAGTCTGACGCATCTGTGGAGACCTGTTGTTGGGGGGGGGGGGCTGGAACCTGTAGGTGGGTTCCTAGGTTGAGGTGCAGTGCTGACACCCACCACTGGATTTCCTTTTTTAAGCACAGAAGTAGGGGAAGGGGCGAGTCCATGTGTTGTGAGTGTTGGCTGCATAGGTTTTTTTAAGACCCACTGGATTTTGCACATGTGGAGTCTTGCTAGAGGTAACATGGGTATCAGAGATGCTATGTTGCCTAACATTCTCAGGAATTCCCGAGCTATCAAGGAGGAGTGGGTAAAGTATAGACAAATGTCTTTTGATTCTTTGGTCTGGGGTGAAGACTTTCATGCTGTTTTGATCCTGCACCTCAAGAAATCTAAGTCCTGAGAGGGGGTCAGGTGAGATTTTTCTTGAGTTAGGATGAACCCTAGTTGAGTTAGGGTTGAAGACACCTGTTGTAGGTGAAGTAGAAGAACTTGGTAGTCTAGATGAAGGATAAGCAGGTCATCTAGGTATGGGTATATCTGTATACCCGAAGTCCTGCAGTGAGCAATGAAGGGGGCTAGGCTCTTTGTGAACACTCGAGGGGCAGTGGAAAGAACAAAGAGCAAGGCAGAGAACTGAAAAGGGCAGGAGTCTACAGCAAAGCGGAGGTATTTCCTGTAATTTGGATGGATTGGAATGTGGAGATGCGCATTCTTCAAATCCAGGGCTACCATGAATGCTTGAGGGGTAAGAGAAGGGGCAAGGTAATCATTTTGAAGCTGGGAACTTTCAGGAAGAGGTTTAGGAAAGTCTTTCTTTGGTACAAAAAACATTCTAGAGTAAAAGCCTGTGTCTCTTTGTTGGGCGGGTACCAGTTCTATGGTACCCTGAGTTAGGAGGTGCTGAATGATGGTTGGAAATAGGTGGAATTGCTTTTTTGGTGGTTAGGGAATACCTTGGAAAGGTGGAAGCATCCACCAAGTCATGAAATATCCTCTCTGAATGATGGACAGAACCCACTGTTCTGCTGTGCTTATCTGCAGGGAGGGTAAGGAGAGGGTGAGACAAAGGGATAAGGATGTGTTTGGGTCCAAAAGAGGTGAGTTACATTGGAGGTGGTCTGGATTGGTCAGACTGACTCCGAAAGGATATAGAGGAGAAGCTGGTGGGAAACCTGGGATTAGAATTTTTCCTGGGTTGTCTACGTCCCTTAGATTGAGGAGCTGTGCAAGAGGACTGCCTTCTAACAAAGAAGGGCTTTTGTGGGTAGTTCCTATGGTAATCTGGGAATAGGGGATACCAGAAGATGTTTGAGATTTTGTAGTTACTTTCCATTTTCTTGAAGGGATTTGAGGAGCTCAGCAGAAGCCTGTCCAAACAGGGCCTATTGTCCAAGGGTGGGTCAAGTAACTTTGTCTGTACATCCATGAGGAGAGATTGAAGCCTTACCCAGGAGTATCGTCTTAGAACTGATCCTGACGCAGCTGATTTAGATGAACTTCCACAGCATCATAACTACACTTAATGGAGTGCCTAGTCACTTGGGATGCTGTGGAAAGCAGAGTGTTGACTTGGGCTTTTATGGGAGAATCCGGCGCCTTGGACAGGAGGGTACAGGCATCAGATATGGTATCTAGGACATAGCTAGCCATATGTGTTTGGTAGCTGAGGGCTCTTATAGCCAGATTAGAGGAAGTATACACTTTCTTCCCTAGTCTGTCCATGAATTTGCTGTCTTTAACCGTTGGGTACAGGGCAGCAGAAGGTAACTGTCTTGAAGTTTTGTCAGCAGAGACAACTATAACAGCTGGGTCTGCTGGAGGGTTTCTAAAGAGGAGAGTACAGTTGTGTACACTTACCATAAATGTAGATGTTAGAGAGTATTCACTGTTGCAGTCATTATATTTGGGTAATCTGCTGGCAGGGTGCCCTTAGTCGACCTGAACAACAAAGTCTTGGGTCCTGCGTCGGTTGCTGTCTCCTCTTCCATGACGTCAGGTGTATAAAACATGCAGCCGACGCCATTTTAATCTTGCCCCAGATATCAGCTGCCACCCCAAATGGGGAGCAAAAATTATATTTTATATATAATATATATATATATATATATATATATATATATATATACACACACACACACACACACACACACACACACACACACACACACACACACACACACACACACACACACACGTATATATGCATTTAATTTAGAACACAAAAAATTTACCTCCAACTAAAAGCAAATACACCAAAAAGGCTTTTGAGCACAGTGAAGGAAAGAAGAGGTATAACAAGAGAGAAATAGGGGGCTGGCCTATGGGTAGCCAGGACTGCAACAGTGAATACACTTGTACATCTACATTTATGGTAAGTGCACACAAAGTACAGTTTTGTACCTACCATAAATGTAGATGTCCGATAGGTATGCATCTGCAGTCATAACATATGGGTTGTCCTGCCTCAGGCAGCCCTTCAGTCGGCCGGATTCCAAAGTCTGGGTCTGGCCTCGGCTGATGTCGCACTTTCCCCAACGTCAGAGCGTCTGGGGTATAAAAGCATCAGCCGACGCCATTTTCCTCAGTTTTTCTTGCCCCAGATGCCAGGTTCCCTCTAGGAAGGCTAAATTTAGATAAATGCAGAAAAGTTCCAAACATTTGCAAAATTATATAAATATATACATGTATAAACAAACAAATACACCATAATAGATTCCCCCAGCTAGCTAAAGGAGGGGTAAGTACCCTAGGAATACCACAGAGGGGTAGGAGGGAGGGTAAACCTGACTGCAGATGCATACCTATCGGACATCTACATTTATGGTAGGTACAAAACTGTACTATGTCCTTCAAGGATGCATCTGCAGTCATAACATATGGGTAGAATACCATAGCCAATCTGGGGGAGGAGGTACTAAGAAAAGGATGGTGTAGTTAAGATCCCCTGCAGGACTGCAGTAGCAAAACCTGCTCTGGATCTGGAGTATAAAGGTAGATTGTAATGTTTGGCAAATGTATGCATGGAGCTCCAAGTAGCAGCTTCTAAAATGTCCTTGGTAGCCACCCCTCGTAGGAAGGCTGTAGTGGTGGCCGTGGCCCTTGTGGAATGAGGCCTGATGTTTTCAGGAACTGTCTTTCCATGAAAGGAGTAGCAAAATCGAATGCAATTTCCTTATCCATTTTGAAATTGTCTGTTTGGAAATTGCTTTTCCTTGCACCCCAGTAGCATATGCTACAAATAGTTGTTCAGTTTTTCTGCTAGTTTTAGTTCTGTCCAAGTAGTAGCGTAGTTGTCTGTGTATATCCAGGGTGTGCAGCAGTTTTTCCCCTCTATTCTGTGGATTTGGGAAGAATGTAGGCAAGTGAATAGCTTGGTTCAAGGATACCCTAGATACCACCTTTGGCATAAAAGTAGGATTGGTTCTTAGTGAAACTCTGTCCTGGTGGAAAATAAGAAAAGGCTGTATCGCCATTAATGCTTGTAACTCAGATACTCTTCTTGCTGAAGTTATTGCCAGAAGGAATGCAGTTTTCCAAGACAGAAACTGTAGATCCGCTGATGCTGCTGGTTCAAAAGGAGGCAGTGTCAGTTTCTCCAGCACAAAGTTGAGATCCCAAGCAGGTAGAGGGGGTCTTCTTGGAGGCTTAATATTTTTGATCCCTCTCAGAAATTGTCTGAGGAGAGGGGGTGAGAAGATAGGTGGATCCACATTGTATTCTGCTGAAATTGCTGAGGCATGAATCTTAATGGAAGAATAGGACAGGCCATTGTGGAACAATTCTGCTAAGTATTCCAGGATATGTGTCATGCTTGCCACTGCCACATCTGAGCCTTTTGATGTGTTCCAAAGGAGAAATCTCTTCCATTTAGATGAGTATGTCTTCCCTGTGGAAGGCCGGTGAGCTTCCAAGATAATGTCCTTCACCCTCTGTGATAAAACAGTTTGATTGGGATTTAAGGAATTTTCCAGGCAGTTAGCTGCAATGTTTTCAAGTTGGGATGCATGGTCTTGAAATTGTTCTGCGTCAGAAGAAGACGCCATAGGGGGAGAGGCCATGGTTTTGCCTGAGACATGCTTCTCAATAATGGATACCAGTGTTGCCTTGGCCAGTCTGGAGCTATCAGTATCACTCTTGGCTGTTCCTCCCTGATCTTCAGTAGAACCTTGTACATTAATGGGAGAGGTGGGAAGGCATATACTTTTAGAGCTTTCCAGCTGAAAGAGAGAGAGTCCACCCTCCAAGCTTGTGGGTGGTATGTCCTTGAGCAGAATGTCTTCAGTTGATGGTTGAGTGGGGAGGCGAACAGATCTATCTCCGGCATTCCCCATGCCTTTGCTATGAGTTGGAAGATGTCTGGGTGCAGCATCCATGGTAGTTCTGCTTAAGCTGTCTGCCAGTGTATTCTCTTTTCCTGGCACGAACTGGGACTGTAGTTGGATATTGAGTTTCAGGCATAGTTCCCATAGATTCATAGCCAGCCGGCATAGAGGGTAAGAGTGTGTGCCTCCCTGCTTGTTTATGTACCACATGACAGTGGTGTTGTTTATAGGTTCATAGGTTTATACTAGGCTATCTGCCCTAAGGCATTTATAAGCCTAGCCCAAATTATTGTGGCTTACGCCACCCCTTATGTGAAAAAATACTGTGCCCATTAGTTTGTTGTGCCTCTGTCCAGCAGTGACACAGAGATGATTCCCGGGATAAACCTACAATCTCCCATCCACAGGTCAAGATTTCTCTTGAACAGAGCCAGCGAGGTGCTCTGCCTCACATGGATCGGGATTTTATTCCACAGCATAGGGAGTCTCTGAGTGATAAATCTATCCCTCCAGCACATCCTATTTATATCCGTGCTAAGGTTTAAGTCGCTTGCTCTAGTGGTTTTGGTGGATTTGGATTTTTTGAGGTGGAGCATGTCCACTAATTCCGGGTTGGACATGGCCTTGTATGTCAGGCACATGTCACCTCTGAGCAGACGGTATGCAACTGAATAGAGCTGGAGTTTCTTCAATCTGGCAGCATATGACAGATTTTGGAGTCCCTTTATCCTTTTGGTGAGGAACTTTTGGGGGCTCTCCAATTGCTGCAGATGTCGGGTGAGATACATCCCGAATGGGGCATTGTACTCGATCATTGGTCTGATAAGTGAAGAGTACAGGGGAACAATGACCTCACTAGATCTGGATGTGAATCCCTTCATGATCAGGTGGGCAATGTAGAAGGTCTTTCTAACCACTTTAGCAACGTGAGTGTCAAAAGAAAGGCCACTGTCAACCTGGGTCCCCAGGTCCCTGATAACCTCTTCTGTGCTTAGTGGATTGCCACCTATATGGTAGCTTGGGGTTACCTTGTTTTTCCCGAAGGGTATGACTATACATTTTTTGGCGTTTAACTTCAGGCCATGGCTCTGGCACCAGCTATCTGTTTCCGTGAGTCCCTTCTGAAGGATATCCGTGTCCGATGCACTTTCCACCATGGCACCCAGTTTGCAGTCGTCTGCAAACTTTGTCAACCAAAGTCCTCCCATGTTGGCCTGTACTTCTGAGAAGTAGATGCCGAACAATAGGGGGCCAAGGACAGAGCCCTGTGGGACACCACTTGTGACCGGGGAGTCTGACATAGCGCCAGCAACTCTAACCCTGTGGGTTCTGTCCTTAAGCCAGTTTGCAACCCATCTTGTGACATATGGGTTTACATTTAAGCTGGTAAGTTTTTCTACAATACCCGAGTGGGGTATTGTGTCCAAGGCCTTTGCAAGGTCAAGGTAGGCTGTATGGACTGCCTTTCCCTCATCAATGGCCTTGGTGACTGTTTCGAAGAAGTCGACCAAGTTCAAAAGGCATGATCTGCCCTTGACGAAGCCAAACTGGGTCGGGTCCAATGTCTGCAAGTCCCCTATATCTTTGTTTATGAGCTCCATTATGATCCTCTCCATAGCTTTGCAGACTAGACTTGTTAAGCTTATGGGCGGTAATTACCAGGGTCCGTAGAGGCACCGCCTTTGTGGAGTGGGACCACAGTTGCCATGGCCACTCCTTGGGCACGTATCCTGTGGTAAGGCTGAGATTAAACAGCTGCCTTATGTGCAGGTTTAATTCCTCATTTAGCTCGTGTAGCACACAGCCGGGGACACCATCCGGTCCCATTGATGCTGTGTTTTTAGCTTTAGAGAGAGCAGCTTTCACCTGCGCATTTGAGATGTCTGGGAGGCTACACTCTGCTGGGATAGTTATCTCTCCTTTAGGGGAGAGGGTGAAGTTTGCACTGAACCTGTCTGCCAGTATGTTGGCAATGTCTGTGGGTTCAGTGATTTTTGTATCATTTTGGACTAATTCTGAGCATATCTGGGAGTTTCCACCCAGGTTCCTAACATAGCTGAAAAAGGCCTTATGATTGTCCTTAGAATCCATGGCAATTTTTCTCTCAAAATTGGCCTTAGTTGATTTTATGAGTGCTCGTATTTTTTTACTAATAATGATCAGGGGTGACTTTCCTTTTATGGATTTTGTTCCATCATGTAATAGCTTTCTCCTCTTATTGTAAAGTTTGTTAATGGCTGGGGTCCACCAGACTGGACGTTTGCCCTTTGTGGAAAGAGTCTTGGTTTTATTTGGGATTGCCTGATCCATGCAGTCCTGGAGGTGTTCATAGAAGGCATTTGTAAGGGCTTCCGCAGCTTGGGTTGTGGTTTCCACTGGCTCAGGGGCCTTGAAGGATACCACACCAGTCTTGAGTAGTGTGAAGTTTGCTTTAGAGAAGTTCTTCACTGTGGTCTTTTTTGTTTGGGGTGGGGGCGGGATGTGGATTTCCAGTGAGATTAGTTTATGATCAGATCTCACCAATGAGGGATATACTTCCAGAGTGGAGCATTTTGTCCCCATGTTTGTGATAATGAGATCTAGTATATTTCCTCCTCTCGTGGGAACAGTGACTAGCTGTTCCATGGCATTTGAATTTATGAACTCCAGGAACCGTTGGGCTAGAAAGTTAGGGCATGAGTAATGTTCCCAGTGTCTGTCCTTATTAACAGGTGGCCTTGGAGGAAGGGTTTGAAAGCCTCGATTGCATGCATCACTGCCAGCATTTCCTTTTGGTTTATGTGCATGCTTAGATGTCCTTGAGGCCATAGGCCTTGGATACATTTGTCCTCCATGTGTGCTCCCCATCCTCGGTCTGAAGCGTCCGTGGTGATGGTCTGCCTTGTTTTTGGTTTGTTGAAAGGCAACCCTCTGTTGGACAGGCAGGCCTGAGCCCACCACAGAAATTCCTTTTGAAGGCATGGAATGATTGGTATCAAGGTTTCTAAACTGTGACTGTGTTGAGACCATACACTCCTTAGGTACCATTGTAATTTTCTCATATGCAGCCTGGCGTGTGGTATCAGAATTATGCAGGATGCCATGTAACCCAGGGCCTGCAGGATTTTCCTTGCAGTAAGCTGAGTTTGTCTTGTCAGAATCATGAAGTAATCTGGAAGTTGTTTTCGTTTTTCTTCTGTGAGAAAGGCCATTTGGGTGGTTGTGTCCAGATCTGCACCCAAAAATGTTATCCTTTGGGATGGCACTAGTCTTGACTTTTGGATGTTGACTGTGTATCCCAAGGCCTGTAAGCAGGTGGATGGCATAGGCCAGGTCCTTTATCAAATTTACCTTGTTGTCCGCTTGTATTAGGCAGTCGTCCAGGTATGGGTAGATTTGAATTCCCTGAAGTCTGCAATGTGCAATTACTGATGCCAGGCATTTCGTGAATACTCTGGGCGCAGTAGATAAGCCAAAGGGCAATGCTGAGAATTGATAATGCTCTGATCCTGCAAGAAATCTGAGGTGTCTTCTGCAACTTGGTCGAATAGGGACGTGCAGGTATGCCTCCTTGAGATCTAGAGTCACCAGCCAAGACTCCTTGCCCAACATGGGAAGAAGTTGCTGTAGGGTCAGCATCTTGAATTTTGGCACAATGAGGTAAGTATTCAGTGTGGACAGGTCGAGAATAGGCCTCCATTGATTTTCTTTTCTTGGTACAAGGAATAGTCTGGAGTAAAATCCTTGGCCTTGTTCTGAATGAGGTACCTTTTCTATAGCTTTCATCTGAAGCAAATTGTTGATCTGCCTTAAAGCCTCTGCCCTCTGATTTGGTGGAAGGTTTGGCATTCCGTTTCTTTTTGGCAAAGTGTGGAAGTGGAACCTGTATCCTTTGTCTATTATTTGCAGTGTCCATGTGTCTCTTGTAATATAATGCCAGTTTTTTGAGAATAAAGCCAGCTTTCCGCCCAAGGGTGCTTCCAGTTGTTCCCTGGTAGGCGGAATCAGAGTAAAGTCATTGAGACTGTCCTGGTGTAGTAGTAGTAGTTGTTGCCGTTGCACTACTCCTCTGGCTGGCAGGCTGCCACTGACGGCCTCTGTAGGAGCCCTTCGATTGGCCTCTGCCTCTAGGGTGCCTGTTCCTGCCTCTCTGGGCTCTGTCCGAGTCTGGAAAGTACCAATTCTTAGTAGGCCAGTTTCTGCTGAATCTCGGTGGTTGTACTTGCAGGAAATAGCTAAAGACTCAAAAGACAATCATAAAGCCTTCTTTAGCTATGTTAGAAACCTAGGAGGAAACTCCCAGATATGCTCAGAACTAGTTCAAAATGATGTGAAGATTACTGATCCTACAGACATTGCCAACATACTGGCTGACAGGTTCAGTGCAAACTTCTCCCCCCCTCCCCCCAAAAAGGAGAGATATCTATACCAAACGAGTGCAGCCCCCCAAAAATCTCCAGCGCCCAAGTGAGAACTGCTCTCTCCAAAGCAAAAAACACAGCATCCATGGGACCTGATGGTGTCCCCGGCTGTGTGCTCCACGAACTCAATGAGGAATTAAACCCACAGCTAGGACAACTGTTTAATCAAAGTCTTACCTCTGGATACATACCCAGGGAGTGGCGCACTGCAACTGTGGTCCCACTTCACAAAGGCGGTGCCTCCACAGACCCTGGAAATTACCGGCCCATTAGCTTGACAAGCCTTATCTGCAAAGCCATGGAGAGGATCATAATGGACCTCATAAATAAAGACATAGGGAATTTGCAGACTTTGGATCCAACCCAGTTTGGCTTTGTCAAAGGCAGATCATGCCTTTTAAACTTGGTTGACTTTTTCGAAACAGTCACCAAAGCCATTGATGAGGCAGTCCATACAGCCTACCTCGATCTGGCTAAGGCCTTCGATACAATACCCCACTCGGGTATCATTGAAAAACTCATCAGCTTAAATGTTAACCCATACATCACAAGATGGGTTGCAAACTGGCTGAGTGACAGAACCCACAGGGTCAGAGTTGCTGGCGCCATGTCAGACTCAAAGCCTGTCACAAGTGGTGTCCCACAGGGCTCAGTCCTGGGCCCACTCTTGTTTGGCATCTACTTTTCCAAGTACAAGCAAACACAGGAGGGTTATGGCTGACAAAGTTTGCAGATGACTGCAAACTGGGCCATAGTAGAAAACACATCTGACACAGATATCCTTCAGAAGGGTCTCACAGAAACGGATAACTGGTGCCAGAGCCACGGCCTAAAGTTAAATGCCAAAAAATGCATAGTCATACCCTTCAGGAAAAACAAGGTTACCCCTAGCTACCAAATAGGTGGCAATCTACTGAGCACAGAAGAAGTTATCAGGGACCTGGGGACCCAGGTTGATAGTAGTCTGTCATTCGACACCCATGTAGCTAAAGTAGTTAGGAAGACCTTCTACATTGCCCACCTTATCATGAAGGGATTCTCATCTAGATCAAGGGAGGTCATTGTCTCCCTTTACTCATCACTCATCAGACTAATGATTGAGTACAATGCCCCATTCGGAATGTATCTGACCCGACACTTGCAGCAGCTGGAGAGGCCACAAAAGTTCCTCACCAAAAGGATAAAAGGTCTCAAAAATATGTCCTATGCTGCCCGACTGAAAGAACTCCAGCTCTATTCAGTCGCTTACCGCTTGCTCAGAGGTGACCTTTGCCTAACATACAAGGCCATGTCAAACCCAGATTTGATGAATATGCTTCACCTCAAAAAATTTAGATCCATCAGAGCCACAAGGGCGGGAGACTTAAACCTCGACACGGCTATCAATAGGACGTGCTGGAGGGATAGATTCATCACCCAAAGACTCCCTATGCTGTGGAACAAAATCCCGGTACATGTGAGGCAGAGCACCTCGCTGGCCTTGTTCAAGAGAAATCTTGACCAATGGATGGGAGATCGCAGATATACCCCAGGGATTACCTCAGTGTCACTGCTCGACAGAGGCACAGCAAAATAATGGGTATAGTTCCCCATACTAAAGGGGTGGCGTAAGCCACAAAACTATGGGCTAGGCTTGTAAATGCCCTCGGGCAGATAGCCTAGTATGAACCTATGAACCTATGAACTGTTTGCACAGATTTTGCCTTTTCTTCAACCTTTTTTAACATCTCCTGAGCAGAGGAGCCAAATAAATTTTGTTTCTCCATTGGAGCATCTAGGAGTTTAGCTTTAACATGGTCTGGCAAAGATTGTTCCTTCAGCCAGGCATGCCTACGAATAACTGCCCCAGTCATAGCTGACCTAAATGAAGCCTCCAATGCATCATAGCCACATTTTAAGAAATGATTACTAACCTGTTGTGAGTTGTGTACCAAATCCTGAAGGGATTTACGATCAAGGGGTTCAGGAGAAGAAAGTTTCTTATTCAGTTCATCTAACAAATACTCTTGGTACTGTATCATATGAAATTGACAGTTTAATGCCCTGACAGAAAGAGTTGCAGAAGTATATACCTTCTTTCCCCATCTCTCTAAAGCTCTAGACTCTCTTTCAGAGGGTAGAGGATTTTTGGCAGTGGCGGCTGCAACCCCTTTAGGGCCCTGAGAAATAGTTTCTGGGTCTGCAGAATGGGATTTATACAGGTGGACATGAGAATCCAGGACCCTGTAGTACCTATCAGGTTTGTCAGGGGCCGGAGGAAGAGTATCAGGGGCTGTACTGACATAGTACAGTTTTGTACCTACCATAAATGTAGATGTCCGAACTGGATAGCATCTGCAGTCATAACAACTGGGTTGTCCTGTCGTCAGGCAGCCCTTCAGTCGGCCGGATTCCAAAGTCCGGGTCCGGCTTCGGCTGATGTCGCACTTCACCCGACGTCATCTCTGTTGGTCTTCGGGTATAAAAGCATCAGCCGACGCCATTTTCCTAAGTGTTTCTTGCCCCATATGCCAGCAGCCCTCTTGAAGGCTAAAATTTGGATAGATGCCAATGTTTCCAAAAAGATAGAGGTAAACCATAAAAGACTCCCCCCCACCAGCTAGCTATTAGGAGGGTAAACACCCTAGGAGTACCACAGAGGGGAAGGAGGGAGGGTAATCCTGACTGCAGATGTTATCCAGTTCGGACATCTACATTTATGGTAGGTACAAAACTGTACTATGTCCTTCATGGATGCATCTGCAGTCATAACAACTGGGTAGAATACCATAGCCAACTAGGGGAGGAGGATAAAAGTAGATTATGGTGTGTTTAGGATCCCTTGCAGTACAGCAGTGGCAAACCCTGCTCGGGATCTGGAATATAGAGGCAAATTATAATGCTTGGCAAATGTATGCACGGAGGTCCAAGTAGTCGCCTCAATAATGTCTTTGGTTGCCACTCCTCGTAAGAAGGCTGTGGTAGTGGCTGTTGCCCTTGTAGAATGAGGTCTTATGTTCTGTGGAATTGGTTTTCCATGGAAGGAGTAACAGAATCGTATGCAATTTCCTATCCATTTGGAGATTGTCTGTTTGGAAATAGCTTTTCCTTCCCTTCCTGTTGCATAGGCTACAAAAGTTGGTCAGTCTTTCTGCTATTTTTTGTTCTGTCCAAGTAGTAGCGTAGCTGTCTATGTACATCCAAGGTATGCAGTATTCTTTCCCCTCTGTTTTGTGGGTTGTGAAAGAAGGTAGGTAGGTGGATTGCCTGGTTTAAAGACACTCTGGATACCACCTTAGGCATAAATGTAGGATTAGTCCTCATGGACACTCTATCTTGGTGGAAGATTAGGAAGGGTTGCACTGCCATTAAGGCCTGTAGTTCTGAAACCCTCCTTGCTGAAGTAATTGCCAGTAGGAAAGCAGTTTTCCATGACAGGTGTTGTAGGTCTGCTGTTGCTGCTGGTTCAAAGGGTGATAGTGTCAACTTTTCTAGCACAAAGTTTAAGTCCCAAGCTGGTAATGGTGGTTTCCTTGGAGGTTTTACATTCTTGATTCCTCTGAGGAACTGCCTGAGCAAAGGGTGCGAAATAACAGGTGGATCAAAGCTGTATTCTGCTGAAATCGCTGATGCATGTATCTTGATGGAGGAGTAGGACAGGCCTGAATGAAGAAGTTCCGCCAGATACTCCAGAATGTTAGGCATATCTATGTTTGACACATCTTTTCCTCTTTCCGTACTCCAAATGACAAACCTTTTCCATTTTCCAGCATAGTTCCTTCTTGTTGAAGGTCTGCGTGCTTCAAGAATAATGTCTTTAACTCTTTGGGAAAGTTCTGGATTAGCTGCTGCTATGTGATGTTCCATGCAGTCAGTTGCAACGTTTTTAGGTTTGGATGTATGATGCTGTAGTTGTTCTGAGTTAACATCAAAGGCATCAGGGGTATTGGCCACATATTGTTCGAGACATGCTCCTCAGCAGTGGGTACCAGTGTTGTCTTGGCCAGTTTGGAGCTATCAGGATTATCCTTGGACGTTCTTCCTTGATTTTTAGTAGTACTTTGTGTATCAAGGGAAGAGGTGGGAATGCATATGTTGTTAGGCCTTTCCAGCTGAAGGAGAGCGAATCCACTTTCCATGCTAGTGGGTGGAATGTCCTTGTGCAGAACTTTTTGACCTGGTGATTGAGAGGTGATGCGAATAGATCTATCTGAGGCATTCCCCATTTCTTTGAGATGGTCTTGAAGATGTCCGGGTGCAGCTTCCATTCGTGGGCATCCGATGTGGTTCTGCTTAATATGTCTGCTAGAGTATTTTCTTTTCCCGGTACAAATATTGCCTGTAACTGGATGTTGTAGCTGAGTGCCAGGGTCCACAGCTCCAAAGTCATTCTGCATAGGGGGTATGAATGAGTGACTCCCTGTTTGTTGATGTACCACATGACTGTGGTGTTGTCTGTCCTTATCATCAACTGGCCCTCTTGGAGAAATGGTTTGAACTTTTGGATTGCCAGTTTTACTGCCAGCATTTCTTTTAGGTTGATGTGCAGGTGAAGTTGATCCTGTGTCCACAATCCTTGCACGCATTTGTCCAGCATGTGGGCCCCCATCCTAGGTCTGAAGCGTCTGTTGTGATGGTCTGGCTTGCTTGACATCTGCGAAAGGGTAGGCCTGGGTTTGACTGACATGCCTGAGCCCACCATAGGAACTCCTGCTTTAAGCATGGAATTAGTGGGATTTCTGTTTCTAGGCTGTGTTTGTGTTGGGACCATAAATTCTTTAGGTACCACTGTAGTTTTCTCATATGTAGTCTGGCAAATGGGACCAAGATTATGCATGATGCCATGAAGCCCAAGGCCTGCAGTACTTTTCTTGCTGTTAACTTGTTCAGTTTTGTTAGTGCCAAGAAGTAAAGAGGGAGTTCTTTGTTTTTCTGTAGTCAGGAATGCCATTTGTTTTACTGTGTCCAATTCCACGCCCAAGAATGTCCTTGTTTGGGATGGTATCAGCCTTGACTTTTGTAAATTGACTGTGTATCCCAGTGCTTGTAGCAAGTAAATGACCCTTTGTAAATCTGTTGTCAGCTTGCTTTTGTTGTCCCTTGTAGTAGGCAGTCGTCCAGGTATGGGTAAATTTGAATTCCCTGTAGTCTGCAATGGGCGATTACTGATGCCAGGCATTTTGTGAATACTCTGGGCAGTAGATAAGCCAAAGGGCAATGCTGAGAATTGATAGTGCTCTGATCCTGCAAGAAATCTGAGGTATCTTCTGCAGATTGGTCGAATGGGGACATGCAGGTATGCCTCCTTGAGATCTAGAGTTACCAGCCAAGACTCCTTGCCCAGCATGGGAAGAAGTTGCTGTAGGGTCAGCATTTTGAATTTTGGGACAATGATGTATGTATTTAAGGTGGACAGGTCGAGAATTGGTCTCCAACTTTTTCCTTTCTTGGAACTAGGAATAGTCTGGAGTAGAACCCTTTCCTTGCTCTGCTGTTGGCACTCTTTCCACAGCTCTCATGTTTGCTAACTCCATTATCTGTTGTAGTGCCTCTGTTTTTGATTTGGAGGTAGATTTGGCATTCCTCTTTGACTGGTAAAGTGTGGAAGTGAAACCGGTAACCTTGATCTATGGTTTGTAAAATCCACTTGTCTTTTGTTATGTAGTGCCAGTTCTTTGAAAATAAGGTTAACTTTCCGCCTAGAGGAGCTGCTATTTGTTCCCTGGTAGGCGGATTTAGGGTTAAGTCACTGTGGTTGTGCTGATGTAGTGGCAGTGGTTGTGTCTGTGCCTCTGTTGTTACCTTGCCACTGTCGTCCTCTGTAGGCACCTCCTCTGGATTGGTTTCTGCCTCTGGAACGTCTATTCCTGCCCCTTTGAAATTTTGTGGAGTCAGGAAAGGACCAATTTTTGGCAGGCCAGTTCCTGCTAAACCTTGGGGGTTGAACCTGTAAGAAATCTTTAACCGTTTGAACAGATTTTGCCTTTTCTTCCATTTTCTTCATAACCTGCTGGGCAGGTGTACCAAACAAACTTGTCTTATCCATAGGAGCATCTAGCAACTTAGCTTTAACATGATCCGGTAAAGCTTGCTCCTTTAGCCATGCATGCCTTCTTATCACTGTGCCAGTCATGGCTGATCTAAATGAAGCCTCCAGTGCATCATAGCCACATTTTAAGGAATGGTTGCTAACCTGTTGTATGTTATTTACCATTTCTAATACATATTTCTTATCAAGAGATTCATCAGTGGTTAGTTTTTAGTTAACTGATCAAGCATAAACTCTTGGTATTGTATCATGTGAAACTGACAGTTTAAAGCTCTAGCTGAGAGAGTAGCTGAAGTGCAGACCTTTTTACCCCATCTGTCTAATGACCTTGCTTCCCTTTCAGAAGGAATAGGGTTTTAGCTATGGTCGCTGCTACTGCCTTGGGACCCTGGGATATAGTTTCGGGTCTGCAAGTGGGGCCTTGTAAAGGTGGTGATGAGTATCTGGCACCCTGTAAAATCTGTCTGGTTTGGCAGGGGCTGGGGTAAAGAATCTGGAGCGGAGCAGACATCATTGAAAGCATCATCCACCACAGAGAGAACAGGAGGTATAGCTAAGGGCCTGTGCTGTGGGAGGTGCAGAAAGGTCCTAAGTCTTTTCTGGAGTCTGAAAAATCCTGTTGCTGCCATTGGAACTGCTCTCGCATGGCATGTAAGGTTTCCCCAAAGGAGAATTCTTCTGGTGGGGAAGCAGCTGGGATGGATTCTTCAGCATCAGAATCTTCAAAATTGGAGAAAGGAGCCTCTGGCTGGTCAGTTATGTCTGATTCGTCAGCAGAATCATCAGAGGACACTGGCTCAGGGGCTCTGCCCTAGGTCTCTTCTCTGGGGCTGAGAGGCCCTGTCTGGGTGAGATTGAGATCCTCTAATTAATGAAATTAAATCTTCTGCCAAAGTAAGCATTTGAGAACTAGAAGAGGGCCTGGTTGTGGGGGTTTAACAGGCACTGTCTTAGTAGTCTTGGCTGCTTTAGCCCTGGCGAAGGCCTTAATGGACATGGCTGCTGGAGGCCTAGCAGCACCACGTGCTGGGGTAGAGACATCCAAGGGAATGGTGTCTGATAAGTCAGTGGCAACCACCGTAGTGGATAAATTTCTGAGGCCGATTCAAGAGTGGTAGCAGGGGCCTCAGTTGTAGAGATAGGTTCAGCTGTACTTTGATCAGTTTTCTCGGTTTCGCCGAAACCGAGACACTCGCGTTTGCTTAACCATGGTTTCGGCGAAACCGCAGACCGCGAGTGTCGGTCTTTATCTATGCGTATTTTGGCAGATTGGGTAGTCGGGGGATCCGGCGGCATAATGTATGCAAAATCCGGACCGAAAAACTGTTCTGCAAACTCCGACCGACGCCTAAGCGTCGGTTGAAAGAAGCACAGGCCGAACAGGCTGCTACGTCGTGGGCTGGGCCAAAACAAGGCAGACAATAAGAGTGGAAATCTTTATGAGGTATTTGTTTCCCACAGGTTAAACAATTATTAACTTTTTCTGACATCGGCTGAGGCAAGAAAGAGTCCCCAACGGGGTACTTAGCTTTAGAAGTCTTCGAAGTAGTATTCGGTAGAAGTAATCTCTGGATCCGACCGACCGGCACTTGCGAACAGCTTCTGCTTCGGGCGCCACGCGGCAAGAAAGACTGAGGAAAATGGCGTCGGCTGATGCTTTTATACCCGTAGACCAACAGAGATGACGTCGGGTGAAGTGCGACATCAGCCGAAGCCGGACCCGGACTTTGGAATCCGGCCGACTGAAGGGCTGCCTGACGACAGGACAACCCAGTTGTTATGACTGCAGATGCATCCATGCAGATGCATCCATGAAGGACATCATTGTACACATCATCAATTACATTCAGAACAGGAGGTATAGCTAACGTCCTATGTTGAGGCAAATGCAAAAAAGGTCCTTAATCTTTTTCTAGAATCAGAGAAATCCTGACCTTGCCATTGAAAATGCTCTCTCATGGAGTGTAGAGTCTCACCAAAGGAAAACTCTTCAGGAGGGGAGGCCGAAGGGATAGATTCCTCAGCATCTGAATCCTCATAAGGCGAATAAGCCTCCTCCTGGTGGTCTGACAACTCAGATCCATCCGTGGACTCATCAGAAGAGTGTGGGTCAGAGGGGTCAGTCCTGGGCCTTTTGTCCGGAGGAGGGTGAGAGACCCTGTCTGGGTGAGGTTGTAAACCTCTAATTAAAGAAATAAGGTCCTCTGCAAGGCTGAGGATCTGTGAACTAGAGGAAGGCCTCTGGGAGGTAGTCTTGGGAGGCAAAGCTTCAGAAAGTTTAGCAGCTTTAGCCCTAGAAAAGGCCTTAATGGACATGGAAGCAGGGGGCCTAGCTGCCCCACGTGCAGGAGTAGAAATGTCCAAAGGTATGGTGTCGGACATTTCCTGGACACTGGTTTCGGTAGGAAGTTCGGTAGCCGACTCAGCCGGGGCCTCCCGGGCTACGGTGGTCGGTTGAATGGATTCGGAAGTAGGAATCTCCGAGGACTTTGTTTCGGCCGAAACAGAGACACTCGCGGTAGGCCTTACTGTGGTTTCAGCCGAAACCGCGGGCCGCGAGTGTCTGTCCTTTTCCTTCCGTTTTTTCACCAAATGCGAAGTCGGAGTCTCCGTTGGCATTTTATAAGCAAAACTGGCCCCAAAAAATTCCTCTGCAAACTCCGACCGACGTCTAAGAGTTTGTCGGTTGAAGGAAGCACAGGCTGAACAGGCCGATACATCGTGGTCTGGGCCTAAGCAAGGAAGGCAGTAGGAATGGAAATCCTTATGAGGTATTTGTTTCCCACAAGTTAAACAATTATTTACTTTGTCTGACATCGGCTGAGGCAAGAAAGAGTCCCCAACGGGGTACTTAGCTTTTTTCGAAGTCTTCGGTAGCTGAATTCACTGGATCTGACTGACCGGCACTTGCGAACAGCTTCTGCTTTGGGCACCGCGCGGCAAGAAAGACTGAGGAAAATGGCGTCGGCTGATGCTTTTATACCCCAGACGCTCTGACGTCGGGGAAAGTGCAACATCAGCCGAGGCCAGACCCAGACTTTGGAATCCGGCCGACCCATATGTTATGACTGCAGATGCAGCCTTGAAGGACATCTGTACTATGTTCTTCATGTTTCACTGTTGCAGTCATTACATTTGGGTAGAATCCCAAAGCTATGGATGGGAAGATGGAATTATACAACATTAGGAGCAGCTATAAGGCCCTGCAGTACAGCAATGGCAAAGCCTGCCCTGGATTTAGAAAAGAGAGGTAAATGGTAATGTTTGGTGAACGTATGATCTGAGCTCCAAGTAGCAGCTTCTAGAATGTCTCTGGTAGGAACCCCTCTGAGAAAAACTGCAGAAGTAGATGCAGCCCTGGAGGAATGGGATCTGATCCCCTTGGGGACAGGTTTACCATGGTGCCTGTAGCAGAAACAAATGCAATGGCTTATCCATATTGAAATAGTCTGCTTTGAAATAGCCTTCCCCTCTGCCCCTGCAGCAAATGTCACCAGCAGCTGCTCAGACTTTCTTAGAGATTTTGTCCTGTTCAAGTAGAATCTTAGTTGTTTGTGTACATCCAATGAATGCAGAATCAGCTCCCCCTGCAGATTTGGGAAAAAGGTTGGCAGATGAATGGTCTGGTTAAGAGCCACACTGACACCACCTTAGGCATAAAGGATGGATTGGTCCTGAGAGCCACCCTGTCTGGATAAAAGATAATAAGAAGTTAGAAGCTATGTACCTACCATAACGTTCCATGTTAGTTGTCTTCTTCTCGGCTTCTTT
The DNA here is from genome assembly GCF_019279795.1 of Protopterus annectens. Lineage (NCBI taxonomy): Eukaryota > Metazoa > Chordata > Ceratodontiformes > Protopteridae > Protopterus > Protopterus annectens. The sequence continues at coordinate 1,601,142,125 of NC_056741.1, read as the reverse complement.
CTTGCTGGATGGTTCGGAGCCGATCCTCGGCTCCAACTCGGCAATCTACTAAAGCTCGAGAGCTATTTACTGGCTCGAGGCCCTCACTATATCCCACAATGCTAGGCGTCAGATCCCCAGATCTCGTTTGGCAGAGCTAACACCAAGGAAAGATTCAAGGACACCTGTCCAACCACAAGGAAAACTATAGTATACAAAGACAGAGGAGGACACAATGTACATCAGAGTTGTCCAGAGAAAGAAGGCCCCAAAAGGGGACTCTTCTCGGTCTGTCCAGGCTAGGGGGGTGGAGGGTGGGACGCAAGAAAGAAGGCGAGAAGACAACTAACATAGAACATTATGGTAGGTACATAACTTCTTAATGTTAAGTTGTCTATCTCGCCTTCATTCTTGCTGGATGGGACAGCGTCCCTAGCACCTTAGTCCTGGGTGGCTCATCGGAACAGACTCTTGAGCACAGTGGAACCAAACTCAGCTCTATTCCTAGAGGCCACATACAACTTATAATGCAAAATGAATGTATGAGGAGTGGCCCAAGTGGCTGTGGCACAAACAGATTCCATTGGTAGTCTTGCTTGACAGGCTACCGACGTAGCCAATGCTCTGGTGGAATGACCTTTAGGTTTAGCAGGGAGTTGTTTATGTCTGAGTTGATAAATCAAAGAAATAATAGAGGACAACCACCTGGATAAGGTTACTTTGGAAACTGGCCGTCCTTGTTTGCCCTCAGCATAGGATAGGAAAAGTTGGTCTGATTTACTTATTTGCTTTGTCCTGTCCAAGTAGAAACGTAATTGCCTGTGAGCATCCAAGCGGTGCAAATTTTGTTCAGCTTTGTTCGAATAGTTAGGGAAAAATACAGGCAGATCAAAAGACTGATTCAGATTTGTTTCAGAGGGTATCTTGGGTAAAAACGAAGGATTAGGACTAAGTGAAACTCTGTCCTTATGAAACACAAGATAATGAGGACGAATACAGAGGGCTTGAAGTTCCGAAACTCTCCTAGATGATGTGATGGCTACCAAAAAGAGAGTCTTCCAGGAGAGCAATTTTAAGGAACAGGAAGCCGCTGGTTCAAAGGGGGGGGGGGTCAAGGAAGCCAATATCAAGTTCAAGTCCCACGGAGGCGGGGGATCCCTGACCGGGGGCCTAAGTAACAAAGTTCCTTTGAGAAAGGCCTTGCAAAGTTTGTGGGACATGATGCTGGTTTCTGACAGGCTAGCATGGAAATTTGCAATAGCAGCTAACTGGACCCTAATGGTGGCAGAGAAACCAGCTTGAAAGAGCTCTGCTAAAAAATCTAAAACATGATGGACAGGGGCTGTAAAAGGGTTAATATTCCTAGCCTCTGCCCAGAAGGAGAAACGTTTCCACTTACTAGCATAAGTTTTCCTGGTGGCAGATTTGTGCCAAGAAAGGATGATTTCATGCACCGGCTGAGAAATTAGCAGAAGCCTGGCTAAAGTTGGAAGTGGAGCAGCCAAGCTGTAAGGTTGAGCGACTGAAGGGACTGGTGCAGCCCGCCCGACTGATGGACCAAGAGGTCTGGCACTGGGTCCAGATTCCAGAGCTGCTCCAGCAGGTGGCGATGCAGGAACGGGAACCAAATTTGTCGAGGCCAGTAAGGGGCAATGAGGATCATCCTGGATCCCAAAGCAGTTGCCCTCTGAATTAGCTTGGGAATTAGGGGAAAAGGTGGAAAGGCGTACAGAAGACCCCTGGGCCAATCGTGAACTAGAGCGTCTCTGGGGGAGTGGCCGGGAAGGTGAAGAAGTCATCGCACTTGCTGTTGAGAGGGGTTGCAAAAAAGTCGCAGCAAGGTTGACCCCATCTGCGGAAGATTTTGTCCGCTACTGATTGACTGAGAGACCACTCGTGAGGCATAAGAATACCTCTGCTTAGCCTGTCCGCTATGACGTTGGACCTCCCAAGGATGTGCGTTGCTATCAGAAACCGTTGAGAGGAGATCGCCCACTGCCAGAGTCTGAGTGCTTCTCGACATAAGGGATAGGACTTGGTTCCGCCCTGCTTATTGATGTACCACACTACAGACATATTGTCTGTCTGAATTGCAATAGTCCCAGTGGGTAGAGAGTCCTAAAGAGCTTGCAACACCAAAAGCACCGCTCTCATCTCCAAGACATTTATGTGCAGATGGTACTCTAGAGGTTGCCAGGTGCCTTGGACAGTCCTGCCCTGAAAATGCCCCCCCCCCCCACCCAATCAGGGAGGCATCCGTGGTCACTGTGGCAACAGGAGGAGGAAGAACACACAGTCTGCCCTGGAGTATCAGAGGGGAGACCATCCACCAAGCTAGGTGGTCTTTGCATGATTGAGTGATTATTATCTTGTGAGACAGTGGAAGCTGTTGAAAGGACCATTGAGTAAAAAGCATCCACTGAAGAAGCCGCATGTGAAAGCGAGCCAGGGGAACTAGTATGATTGCTGCTGCCATGAGGCCCAAGGTCTTTAGTACAACTCTGGCTTGAATTCTGTTGCACTGTAGTAAGACTTGCACATGTTGGTGGATTTCTGAAACTCTGTCGAGAGGAAGCCTTGCAGACAGGTCTTTTGAATTTAAGACTGCGCCTATAAAGATAATAGACCGAGAAGGCGACGATGTAGACTTTTCAAAATTTATTGATATACCTAGCTCAGTGCAAGTTTGGATGGTATAATCCCTGGCTCGCAGTAGTTGATGCCTGGTGGGAGCAATCAGGAGCCAGTCGTTGAGATATGGAAACACCTGGAATCCTCGCAGTCTCAGGTGAGCCGTAACCACTGCCATGCATTTGGTGAACACCCTGGGGGCTGTGGTGAGACCAAAGGGCAGGGCCCTGAACTGATAGTGACTGGCTCCCAGCCGGAAGCGGAGAAACCTCCTGGAGCGCCTGTTCATTTTGATATGGTAGTACGCATCCTGAAGATCTATGGAGCACATCCAATTGTCCTGACCCAAAAAGGGTAGAATGGACTGGAACGTGACCATTCAGAACTTTCTTCTTTGAACAGACTTGTTTAGCCTGCTGAGATCCAAAATGGGTCTCCAGTCCCCTGTCTTTTTTGGCATCAAAAAGAACTTGGAGTAGATTCCGGATCCTTGCTGGTCTGCTGGGACTGGCTGGATGGCCCGTTTGTCTAGCAGTTTTGAAATTTCTAGTACTGCCTGTTCACTTAGACCGGGTGGAACATCTGGAAGGGACTTGGTTGTTTGCACCGTGGTGTGGACAAAGGGAATCTTGTAACCCTCGGATATGATAGACCGTACCCATTTGTCTTGTGTGAGGAGTTGCCAGGCTTCTGGGTACAGTGACAATCTTCCTCCGACTGCCTCCGAAGGCGGACAGTCGGGCAGTCCCTCAGGGGAGCTGAAAGAGTTTGTCAGAGAACGATTCTTTGCTACCCTGATTCTGCGGGCCCCCTCTGCCCCTCGGGCGGCATCTATCTGCCCCTGGAGGGAAACTCGCCACGTGCGTCAGGCACGACTCCCTGGGGTTTCCGAAACCACATTTTTCCACTCTTCTGACCCTTGGGGTTTGGTCTAGAGGGAGTGGAAAAACAGACTCCCACGGCAGAGAGAGTCTTGCCTTCCTGCTCACACCTGGTAAGGGTATCTTTCACCTGTGGTCCAAACAGAGCCAAACCATCAAAGGGGGTATTGGTGAAAGACGCCTTAAAGGGGTCAGCAAAGTTGCATAACCGCATCCAGGCATGTCTTCTCAAAGCCACGCCTGTACCTGCGGCCCTACTCGCCCCATTGGCTGCATAAGAAATGAGCCGCATGGAGGAGTTGATGATAGAATTAAGGGTCGCCAGCTGGGACTTTATCTTATCTTGAGCCCCCGCAGCTGATGGATCCTGAAGGGTATCACCCAGTTCCTTAAGAAGATCCCTTTGGAGACGGATGAAATGGCACAGATAATTCATCGACCGCACAGAGAAAGTCGCTGAGGAAAACATCCGCTTCCCGTACCTGTCCATTGTCCTAGATTCTTTATTAGGTGGATGGACAGGCACCGAAGGGTCAGCCAACTCCTTCTTTGTGGCTGCTGCAACCACCATGGCATCAACAGGGACACCTTTCATCAAAAATTACTTGTTGGGTAGGGCTGTAATAAATTTAGTGGGCCTAAGGGGAGTTGGTTCCACTGTGTCCGGGGCTGACAACGCCTTTCGAGCCACCACTTCCATTAGTGGGTCGAAAGGCGGAGACACCCAGGAGGTGGAAGGGCGAAAACCAAAAGCGTCCAGGTAGACCGACTTGTCCTCCGAAGGGTTAAGGGCAGTCCAGTTCCCCCTCTGCTTAAGGATTTCTAGTATGTCTGAAAAGGAGACATCCTCAGAAAGGGATCTTGGGGACCCTTCCTAATCCTCCAAGTCGGTATCAGACGTGACTGACTCGGGAGAGTCGACATGTTTCCTCTCACATTTTCTCTTCTGGGGGGGGTGGGTTCCTCCAAAGGATCGGGGGAGGCCTCGGAAGAGGAAGATACGCCCAATGGGGCAACCTGGAGCGTTTGCTCTCCACGCTTGGGGTCAGGAGGGTGGACAGAGACCGATGCAGGCACCATGAGGGGAGGAGCTGAAGGGGCTGATCGAGGGGCCGACTCAGGAATCAGCACACTCCTCATGACCTCGAAGGCGCCCCTGTCAGGCAGATCAGAAAGTCCCCGCTCTGAGGAGACGAGAACCCCTGTCGGCACCGAGAGGGACGGCTCCGAGGCCGATGTCGGGACCGAGCTCACCTGTGCCGATGCTCCGAGAGGGAGAATGGGGTCGGACAAGGGTCCAATGCCACTCGCCCCTTCGGAGTCGACGAGTGAGTCTCGGCACCCAGATCCCTTCAAGGACGGAACCAAGGAAGAGATCGGAGCTGATGAAGGAGCCGAAAAGTGTGGTATCAGTTCCGACGTCACCAAGATTCGAGCCCCAACTGGCTCCGGCTCCGACAACAAGGAGGGAGTCAGAGGAGGGAGTCAGAGGAGGAACTGCTGTAGACACCGGGAAAGCCACAGTCTGTTGAGATGGGCTGGTTAAAATTTTGGGCAGGGCCTGTGACTTAAGGAATCTGCTGACCACCCTCTCTAGGTCATGATCAGATAGCCTGGAAGACCGAGATGAGTGGGACCTATGGCTTTTCTCAGATTGGAGTAATGGTGACCTCAGAGCTGAGCGAACCGATTCTAGGGAAGGGGATGTAGAACGTTTTCAGCTCTAAGACGGTTCCGACAGTAAAGTTGGAGCCGACTGAGGTCTAGAGGTGTCGGCTCCAGCCGGAGCCGACGAGGAGGCAGGTGTTCCACCAGGCGATGGCTCCGAACTGGGAGCCGACGGCTTGGCAGGCTTAGAGGATTTACCCAACGAAGGCTTGGTCGGGGATCCTTCTGGCTTAAGTAAGCCTCTCAGGATGAGCTTGTTCCTACGCTCCTGCAGGACTCCCGGGCTGACGGCATGACAGACCGAGCAGGAGTCCTGCAGGTGTAGGGGGCCCAAGCAATAAACGCAAGAAGTGTGACCGTCTGTCAGAGACATCTTCTGACAGCACGAGTCACACTTCTTAAAACCTGAGACTTTGGTATCCTTCGACATGATGGATACCAAAGAAAAAAATCACTAGTGCTTAAACACACAGAACAACACACACACACACACACACTAGTTAAGCTAACAAAATTAAACAATTACACAGTTAACTATATATAACTATAAATATATATAGTAAAAGAGCTAACACTACCCTATAACACAAGGAAAGGGAGGGGAGATTAGCCACTGAGAAAAAAAAAGGGGAGGGGGAACTCTCTAACTAAAACGATAATAGGGAGTAAACAGAGAGTAAACTAACCTGGAAGTTACAAATATAAGAAAAGGTTATCGAGAACAAAAACTAAAGTTAACTTTTAATATATATATATATATATATATATATATATATATATATATATATATATATATATATACACACACACACATATATATATATATATATATATATATATATACACACATACACACACACACATATATATATATATATATATATATATATATATATATATATATAAAATGAAAAAAGATTAATATGACCTGGAGCCAAGTAAATTGCAACCTCGTAGCTGAAGCAGCAAACGAGATCTGGGGATCCGACGCCTAGCATTGTGGGATATAGGGAGGGCCAGTAAATAGCTCTCGAGCTTTAGTAGATTGCCGAGTCGGAGCCGAGGATCGGCTCCGAACCCATCCAGCAAAAATGAAGGCGAGATAGACAACTTAACATTGAAAGGTTCCACTGCCATGAGAGTACAGTTGTGTACACTTACCATAGATGCTCAAGTGTATTCACTGTTGCAGTCATTACATTTGGGTAATCTTGCGTAATCTTGCTGGCAGCCCTCAGCCGGCCTGAATTCCTAAGTCTTGGGTCCTGCGACGGCTACTGTCGTCCCTTCCCTGATGTCAGGTCGTCAGGGGTATAAAAGAAGCAGCCAATGCCATTTTCTTCAGTTTTTCTTGCCCCAGATGTCAGGTGCCCCCAAAAAGGGTAGCCAAACTTTACATATATATTCAGAAATACACCAATATAAATTTTACCTTCATCTATAAGCACATACACCACATAGGTAGTATAAATCAGAGAAGAAAAGATAAGATCCAAAAGAAAAAAGGGGGAAGGCTGGTGGGTAACCTGGACTGCAACAGTGAATACATTCGAACATCTACATTTATGGTAAGTGTACACAACTGTAAGTGTACACAAGTGTACACTTCGTGTGTCACTGTTGCAGTCATTACATTTGGATACAGTCCCAAAGCTATGGTTGAGAGGCTGGAACTAGACAGCAGTAGGAGCAGCTATGAGGCCCTGCAGAACTGCAGTGGCAAAGCCTGCCCTGGATTTAGGGTAGAGTGGCAGATGATGATGCTCTGTAAAGGTGTGCACTGAAGTCCAAGTAGCTGCCTCTAAAATGTCTGTGGTTGGTACTCCCCTGAGAAAGGCTGCTGAGGTGGCTGCAGCTCTGGTGGAATGAGGCCTAATGCCCTTAGGCACTGGCTTGCCACGGTGTAAGTAGCAGAAACGAATGCAGTGGCCTAACCACTTAGAAATAGTCTGCTTTGAAATGGGCTTTCCTTGTGATCCTGCAGCATATGCCACTAGTAATTGCTCTGTCTTCCTGAAAGTTTTGGTTCGGTCCAAGTAGGATTTAAGCTGTCTGTGTACGCCCAAAGAATGCAGAATTCTCTCCCCCTTGTTCTGTGGATTTGGTAAAAGATTGGCAGATGGATGGCTTGGTTAAGAGCCACACAGGACACTGGCATAAATGCTGGGTTTGTCCTCAGGGAGACCCTGTCTGGATGAAAAATGATGAAAGGTTCCACGGCCATGAGCACCTGTAGCTCTGAAACTCATCTTGCAGAAGTAATTGCTAAGAGCAGAGCTGTTTTCCAAGATAAAAACTTCATATCAGCAGTAGCAGCTGGCTCAAAAGGAGGCAGGGTGAGCTTTTCCAAGACATAGTTGAGGTCTCATGCAGGTATTGGTAGTCTCCTTGGGGGGCCTTAAATTTTTGGCTCCTCTGAGGTACTGCCTTAATAAAGGGTGAGAAAAAAGTGGTGGCTCTGTATTGTAATGAGCCGAAATGGCAGATGCATGAATTTTAATTGATGAAAAAGATAGGCCTTTGCCCAGCATCTCAGTTAAGTATTGCAAAATCTGAGGAATATTTGGTACTGCTATATCAGTTCCTTGTGCCTGGTTCCAGGCACAGAATCTCTTCCATCTTCCAGCATAAGACTTTCTAGTACTAGGCCTTCTGGCTTACAGAATGACATCCATCACAGCTTTACTGAGAGGTGTTTTTTGTATGACTACATTATCCGCCATGCTGCCAAGTTTAATGTCCTGAGTTGACTATGCATGATCTGATTGTTTTGCTGGGACAGTAGTTGAGGTATTTGAGGTAATGTCCGAGCTGGGTATAGAGATCAGTTTCTTAGTAATGGATACCAGTACTGGCGTGGCCAGTCTGGGGCAATCAGTATCATCTTTGGCTTCTCCTGTCTGACATTTAGGAGCACCTTGGGGAGGAGAGGCAGTGGAGGAAAGGCATATACTGATAAGTTTTTCCAGCTGAAAGATAGGGCGTCCACTTTCCATGCTTGTCTGTGATAAGTCCTTGTGCAGAATCCTTTTAGTTGGTAATTGAGAGGGGAGGCAAATAGATCTATGTCCGGACATCCCCATTTCCTTGTTATCATGCTGAAGACTTGTGGATCCATGAGGTTTCTGCTTAGTTAGTCTGTCACAGTATTTTCCTTTCCTGGCAGAAATTGTGCCTGCAGATGTACTTGGCAAGTCAAAGCAGTCTCCCACAAGGTCATGGCTAGTCTGCAAAGGGGGTAAGAATGTGTGCCCCCCTGCTTGTTTATATACCACATGACCATGGTGTTGTCTGTCTTTATCAGTAGTTGTCCCGGATGAAGTAGGTCCTGTAACTGTATTTTTCACACAATCAGAAATCAACATCATTTTCTTTTTAAGTAAGCCCATGACATGCTGTTGATATTTAAGCATATGAAATTGACAGCTTAAAGCCCTGATTGCCAGGGTTGCAGTCGTATACACCTTCATACCCCATTTATCCAGCTCCCTGGAGTCTCTATCAGAAGGGGTAGGATTTTTAGAAGTAGAAGCCTTAACACTCTCTGGGCCCTGTGAAATCTTTTCAGGGTCAGCAGTAGGATTTTTGAAAAGAAACTTGTGGGAGTCAGGAACCCTGTAATATCTGTCTGGCTTACTAGGAGCCGGAGGCAGGGAATCAGGAGCCATACTGGATTCTGAGAAAACATCAACAATGTCTAAAAAGTACAGTTTTGTACCTACCATAAATGTAGATGTCCGAACAGGATAGCATCTGCAGTCCTAACAAATGGGTTGTCCTGTCGTCAGGCAGCCCTTCGGTCGGCCGGATTCCAAAGTCTGGGTCTGGCCTCGGCTGGTGTCGCACTTCACCCGACGTCATCTCTGCTGGTCATCGGGTATAAAGGCATCAGCCGACGCCATTTTCCTCAGTGTTTCTTGCCCCAGATGCCAGATGCCCTCTTGGAATACTAAATTTTGGATAAATGCCAATGTTTCCAAAAAAAATAGTAGGCAAACACAAAAAATAAGCATGTATGTACATATTTACAAACAAATACACCATAAGAGATCCCCCCCCTAGCTAGCTATTAGGAGGGTAAATACCCTAGGAGTACCACAGAGGGGAAGGAGGGTGGGTAATTCTGACTGCAGATGCTATCCTGTTCGGACATCTACATTTATGGTAGGTACAAAACTGTACTATGTCCTTCAAGGATGCATCTGCAGTCCTAACAAATGGGTAGAATACCATAGCCAAACTAGGGGAGGTGGAAGAAGAATTATGGTGTAGTTAGGATCCCTTGCAATACAGCAGTGGCAAACCCTGCTCGGGATCTAGAGTATAGAGGTAAGTTGTAATGCTTGGCAAATGTATGCACGGAGGTCCAAGTAGCCGCCTCAATAATGTCCTTGGTAGCCACTCCTCGTAAGAAAGCTGTGGTAGTGGCTGTAGCCCTTGTAGAGTGAGGTCTTATGTTCTGTGGAATTTGCTTTCCATGGTAGGAGTAACAGAATCTTATGCAATTTCCTATCCACTTGGAGATTGTCTGTTTGGAAATTGCTTTTCCTTCCCTTCCTGTTGCATAAGCTACTAAAAGCTGGTCAGTTTTTCTATTGCCCTTGGTTCTGTCCAGGTAGTAGCGCAACTGTCTATGTACATCCAAGGTATGCAGCAGTCTTTCCCCTGTTCTGTGGATTGGGAAAGAAGGTAGGTAGGTGGATTGCCTGGTTTAGAGACACTCTGGATACCACCTTAGGCATAAATGTAGGATTAGTTCTCATGGACACTCTGTCTTGATGGAAGATTAGGAAGGGTTGTACTGCCATTAAGGCCTGTAGTTCAGAAACCCTTCTTGCTGAAGTAATTGCCAGTAGGAAAGCAGTTTTCCAGGATAGGTGTTGAAGATCTGCTGTTGCTGCTGGTTCAAATGGAGGGAGTGTCAATTTTTCTAGCACAAAGTTCAAGTCCCATGCTGGTAATGGTGGTTTCCTAGGAGGTTTTACATTCTTGATTCCTCTGAGGAACTGCCTGAGTAGAGGATGTGAGAAGACAGGGGATCAAGCTGTATTCTGCAGAAATAGCTGATGCATGTATCTTGATGGATGAATAGGACAGGCCTGTATGGAGAAGCTCTGCCAAGTACTCCAGGATGTTAGCAATATCTATCTTTGACACATCTTTTCCTCTTTCAGTACTCCAAATGACAAACCTTTTCCATTTTCCTGCATAGTTCCTTCTTGTTGAAGGTCTGCGGGCCTCAAGGATAATGTCTTTAACCCTTTGGGATAAATCTGGGTTAGTTGCTGTTATGTAATGTTCCAGGCAGTCAGTTGCAGAGTTTTTAGGTTTGGATGCATGATGTTGTAGTCGCTCTGAGTTAACATCAAAGGCATCAGGGTAGTGGCCACGTTCCCCCCCGAGACATGCTCCTCAGCAATGGATACCAGTGTTGTCTTGGCCAATTTGGAGCTATCAGAATTATCCTTGGGCGTTCCTCTTTGATTTTCAATAGTACCTTGTGCATCAAAGGAAGAGGTGGAAATGCATATGCTGTCAGGCCTTTCCAACTGAAGGATAGAGAGTCCACCTTCCAAGCAAGTGGGTGGTATGTCCTTGTGCAGAATTTCTTGAGCTGGTGATTGAGTGGGGATGCGAATAGGTCTATTTGTGGCATTCCCCATTTCTTTGTGATGGCCTTGAAGATGTCCGGTGTAGCATCCATTCGTGAGCATCCGAGGTAGTTCTGCTTAACATGTCTGCTAGGATGTTTTCTTTTCCCGGTACAAATATTGCCTGTAAGTGGATGTTGTAGCTCAGAGCCATATTCCAAAGGTCCAGAGTCATTCTGCATAGGGGTATGAATGCGTGCCTCCCTGTTTGTTGATGTACCACATGACTGTGGTGTTGTCTGTCCTTATCATTAGATGGCCTTCTTTGAGGAATGGTCTGAAATTCTGGATTGCTAGTTTTACTGCCAGTATTTCTTTTTGATTTATGTGCAGGTGCAGCTGGTCTGGAGTCCATAATCCTTGTATGCATTTGTCCAGCATGTGTGCCCCCCAACCTAGGTCTGAGGCGTCCGTTGTGATGGTTTGGCTTGCTTGAAAGTTGTGGAAGGGCAAGCCTGGGTTTGATTGACATGCTTGAGCCCACCATAGGAACTCTTGTTTCAGGCATGGGATTAGTGGTATTTCGGTTTCTAAGCTGTGCCTGTGTTGAGACCATAAATTCTTTAGGTACCACTGTAGCTTTCTTTAGGTACCACTGTAGCTTTCTCATATGCAGTCTGGCATGGGGGACCAGGATTATGCATGATGCCATGAAGCCCAAGGCCTGCAGTACTTTCCTTGCTGTTAGTTTGTTCTGCTTTGTTAATGCCAAGAAGTAAAGAGGGAGTTGTTCTTGTTTTTCTGCAGTTAGGAATGCCATCTGTTTTACTGTGTCCAATTCCGCACCCAAGAATGTTCTTGTTTGGGATGGTATCAGTCTTGACTTTTTTAAATTGACTGTGTATCCCAGGGCTTGTAGTAAGCAAATGACCCTTTGTAAGTCTTTTGTCAGCTTGCTTTTGTTGTCCGCTTGTATCAGGCAGTCGTCCAGGTATGGATAAATTTGGATTCCCTGTAGCCTGCAATGAGCGATTACTGATGCCAGGCATTTTGTGAATACTCTGGGCAGTAGATAAGCCAAAGGGCAATGCTGAGAATTGATAATGCTCTGATCCTGCAAGAAATCTGAGGTATCTTCTGCAATTTGGTCGTATGGGGACGTGCAGGTATGCCTCCTTGAGATCTAGAGTTACCAGCCAACACTCCTTGCCCAGCATGGGAAGAAGTTGCTGTAGGGTCAGCATTTTGAATTTTGGGACAATGATGAATGTGTTTAAGGCGGACAGGTCGAGAATAGGTCTCCAACTTTTCTCTTTTCTTGGTACTAGGAAGAGTCTGGAGTAGAATCCTTTGCCCTGTTCTGTTGGTGGTACTCTTTCCACAGCTCTCATCTTTGTTAATTGAGCTATCTGTTTAGAGCTTCTGTTTTCTGGTTTGGAGGTAGGTTTGGCATTCCTCTTTTTACTGGTAAGGTGTGGAAGTGAAACCTGTAGCCTTGGTCTATGGTCTGCAAAATCCACTTGTCTTTTGTGATATAGTGCCAATTTTTTGAAAATAAGGCTAACTTTCCGCCTAAGGGTGCTGCTATTTGTTCCCTGGTAGGCGGTGTCAGAGCCAAGTCACTGTGATTGTCCTGTTGCAGTGGCAGTGGTTGTGTCTGTACCTCGCTGGTTATTGCCTTGCCACTGGCGTCGTCTGTAGGCACCTCCTCTGGATTGATTTCTGCCTCTGGAACGTCTATTCCTGCCTCTCTGAGATTTAGAGGAGTCTGGAAAGGACCAATTTTTGGAAGGCCAGTTCCTGCTAAACCTTGCGGGCTGAACCTGTAAGAAATCTTTAACTGTTTGTACAGATTTTGCCTTCTCTTCCATTTTCTTCATTACTTGCTGAGCAGGAGAACCAAATAGACTGGCCTTATCCATAGGAGCATCTAACAGCTTTGCTTTAACATGATCCGGCAAGACCTGTTCTTTCAACCATGCATGCCTTCTTATAACTGTGACAGTCATGGCTGATCTAAATGAAGCCTCCAGTGCATCATAGCCACATTTTAAAGAATGGTTACTAACCTGCTGAATGTTATTCACCATTTCTAAAACATATTTCTTATCTAAGGAGTCATCAGAGGACAGTTTCTTAGTTAACTGATCAAGCATAAACTCTTGGTATTGGATCATATGAAACTGACAGTTCAAAGCTCTAGCTGAGAGAGTAGCAGAGGTGTAAACTTTTTACCCCATCTCTAAGGACCTGGATTCCCTTTCAGAAGGGAGAGGGTTTTTGCTGAGGTCGGCTACTGCCTTAGGCCCCTGGGAGATAGTCTCGGGATCTGCAAGTGGGGCCTTGTATAGGTGGTGATGAGTGTCCAGTACCCTGTAAAACCTATCTGGTTTGGCAGGGGCTGGAGGTAAAGTATCAGGAGCAGTGCAAACATCATTAAATGCATCATCCACAACAGGCAGAACTGGAGGTATAGCTAAGGGCCTATGTTGTGGTAAGTGTAGAAAGGTCCTAAGCCTTTTCCTTGAATCTGAGAAATCTTGTCCCTGCCATTGGAATTGCTCTCTCATGGCATGTAAGGTTTCCCCAAAGGAAAATTCCTCTGGTGGAGAGGCAGATGGAATAGATTCTTCAGCATCGGAGTCTTCATAAGTAGAAAAAGGAGCCTCTGGATGGTCTGTAATGTCTGAGTCATCAGAAGAATCATCTGAGGACACTGGCTCTGCGGGCTCTGCTCTAGGTCTCTTTTCTGGAGGCTGAGAGGCCCTGTCTGGGTGAGATTGGGATCCCCTAATTAAAGAGATGAGATCCTCTGCCAGAGTAAGCATTTGAGAACTGGAACTGGGCCTGTGTGAGGGGGGCTTAACAGGCACTGATTTAGCAGTTTTGGCTGCTTTAGCCCTGGCAAAGGCCTTAATAGACATGGCTGCAGGAGGCCTAGCAGCACCACGTGCTGGGGTAGAGACATCCAAAGGGATGGTGTCTGATAATTCTATAGGAACCACATTAGTAGGCAAAACTTCAGAGGCCGATTCAACTAGGGTAGCAGGAGCCTCGGTAGTAGTCATGGATTCGGCTGAAGATTGACCCGTTTGCTCGGTTTCGCCGAAACCGAGACACTCGCGGTTTGCTTAACCGTGGTTTCGGCCGAAACCGCGGACCGCGAGTGTCGGTCTTTTTCTTTGCGCTTTTTAACAATTTGAGAAGTCGGAGGATCCGACGGCATAATGTACGCAAAATCTGAGCCGAAAAACTGTTCAGCAAACTCCGACCGGGGCCTAAGCGTGCCGGTTGAAGGAAGCACAGGCTAAACAGGCTGCTACATCGTGGTCTGGGCCTAAACAAGGTAAGCAGTAAGAGTGGAAATCTTTATGAGGTATTTGTTTCCCACAAGTTAAACAGTTATTTACTTTTTCTGACATCGGCTGAGGCAAGAAAGAGTCCCCAACGGGGTACTTAGCTTTTTAGAAGTCTTCGAAGTAGTATTCGGTAGTAGTAATCTCTGGATCTGACCGACCGGCACTTGCGAACAGCTTCTGCTTTGGGCGCCACGCGGCAAGAAAGACTGAGGAAAATGGCGTCGGCTGATGCCTTTATACCCGAAGACCAGCAGAGATGACGTCGGGTGAAGTGCGGCACCAGCCGAGGCCAGACCCAGACTTTGGAATCCGGCCGACCGAAGGGCTGCCTGACGACAGGACAACCCATTTGTTAGAACTGCAGATGCATCCTTGAAGGACATCAGGAGGAATAGCCAAAGGCCTATGCTGAGGAAGAAGAAGAAAATCCCTAAGCCTCTTTTTGGATTCTGAGAAATCCTGACTCTCCCAATGAAAATGTTCCCTTAAGATATGCAAAGTTTCTCCAAAAGAAAAATCCTCAGGAGGAGAAGCAGAAGGGATGGATTCTTCTGCATCAGAGTCCTCATAAGGGGGAATAGAAAATTCCTGATCAGAAGAAATGGAAACCTGATTTGAAGATTCATAATCAGTGCCTTGCTTAGGCCTCTTAGTAGGAGGAGGTTGGGAACCCCTGATCAAGGTAATTAAATCCTCAGCCATTTTGATCATTTATTTTTTAGGCATAGGGGCCTGAGCATGTGGCTCATGTGTCAGTTTTTTAGACATAGAAGTTGGTTTTGGCCTTGTTTTTGATGATGGCGTCGGTTTAATGTACAAATCTTTAGACCTGAAAACGCCCTCAAAAGCCGGTGCCTGCTCAGTGGCTCCGGACCCATCCAAGGGAGAGACATCCGCGGGTTCAATACTTGAAAAATCTCGCGGCACACCGGACTCCGAATGGGTCTCGGTAGCGGCCTGAGAATCAAAAGTAGTGGCCATCAGGGGCTGTGAAAGCACCTCACTCAGAACCGGCAACTGGCTTAGGAGAAGCTTCGTCATCGGTTTTGGACCTCGACAGTCTGTCTCTTTTTCTTTGCTTTTTTTTTGTGGATTCCAGTAGTCGGATTGCTAACAGACAACATTTCAGGATAGTTAAATCTTGAGCCAAAGTATTTAGAAGCAAAAATATACCGACGCTTAATAGTGCATTGGTTAAATTTAGCACAAAACCGACAGCAAGGTACATTGTGGTCAGGGCCTAGGCAAGAAATACAGTAAAAATGAAAATCCTTATGAGGTATTTGCTTCCCACAAGTAATACAATTATTAACTTTTAATGACATTGGTAAGGAGCAAGAAAAAAAAGTTTCTCCAACGGGGTACTTAGCTTTAGTTTGAAGACTCCGGTTCTGAAACTTGAAGACGAAAATTTCAGGAGTCGGCCGACCAGCACTTAGAGAACTGCTTCTGCTTCGGGCACCATGCGGCAAGAAAGACTGATTAAAATGGCGTCGGCTGCATGTTTTATACCCCTGATGACCTAACGTCATGGAAGAGGAGACAGCAACTGACGCAGGACTCAAGACTTTGTTATTCAGGCAGACTAAGGGCAACCTGCCAGCAGATTACCTAAATGTAATGACTGCAACAGTGAAACACAAACAACTTCTGGGTGTCCTGGAGGACCTTATAAAAACAGTCTGGGCGTTTAGAGGCTGGTAGTTGTGAGTCAGGAGACTGAAGCAGCCAAAAATGTATCCTGGAAGGCAGGTAATAAAGGGGGAACAGCAGAAGGAGGTGGTTGCTCCATCTGTAAAAGGTCAAAGTAACTTTTCTTGGAGTCAGAAACCTCTGATGCCTGCCACTTAAAATGTTCCTTCATGAGGGAGATAGCATCCCCAAAGGTAAATTCTTCTCCTGGGGACTCAGGAGAAATGGAATCCTCTTCCTCTGCAGTAATGAAATCCTTGGGGGAGTCTACTTGGGTTTCATAAGAAAAGGATTCCTCAGAAGAGGAGTAATCTTTCTGAGATACCTGTAAGGGTGGCTGAGGTGAGAGAGTAGGGGGACGTTGTTGTGTCTGCAAGGCCTGAAATGCCTTAAAGAGACTTTGTGAGAACACTTCCCAACCAGGAACTGGTTGAGGTTCAGAATGCTTAGTTTTTTGTTTTCTCTTCAAAGGAGTAGCCATTAGAGA
Source organism: Protopterus annectens (assembly GCF_019279795.1). Lineage (NCBI taxonomy): Eukaryota > Metazoa > Chordata > Ceratodontiformes > Protopteridae > Protopterus > Protopterus annectens. Next base: position 1,601,125,837 of record NC_056741.1, on the reverse strand, counting down.
AAGCATCGTGGTGGATGTCTGTTTAGTAGAAGACAAGGAGCAGGGCCTTCCGACTGAGTGAGTTGTGATTCACCTCCGCCATCAGGTTCTGATGGCTGATTAGCCTCAGCAGACGTACATGCGGTTTCCGGCATCCCAGCTTCCATTAAGGTTCCCTGGCCTGCTTTGGAAACCACCGTCTGAGAGGATTCCAGGTATTCAAGCGCCTTAAGAACCTGCTCGGACGCCTGAGGCGCAGCCTGGGATTCCGGCCTAATTTTCTTGGCCTTCTTCCTCGGTGGCTCAGCGGACAAGCCTACTCCCGCTTCCATACCAAGCACTAAGCGACGTAGCCTTTGACTTTCTAAGTACAACTTCAGTGCCACTAACAGCTGCGAAGAGTTTTGGAGACGAAAGATTTGCAAATGGGACAGAACATATGGTCGTGGGCCTCACCCAAGCAAAATACGCACTTCTCGTGCGGGTCCTTCTAAGGAATTTGTCTTCCACAAGCACACTTCCCCTTTCTAGCTGACAGGCAAGTCTAAACTGCAATCAAAAGCAAAGAAAAAACTCAACAAGGCACTTATCTGCATCGTGCGAAGAAGCAGTCATCTGGTCTTGAACGGAATCGTAAAAGGCCGTCTGAAGAAACGCAATCTGCTTACGGAACTGGCAAACAGGAGTTAGACGTTCACTGCGGCAGAAAAATTCTGATGAGGATATGTGCAGACGTCACTTTTATACCCAAAGTCAGATTATGGCCCTGGTAAGGGACATCACACCTACCCTCCTGTAACAAAGACTTTGGTATACTGGCCGGACGGTGACACTGCATGCAGCAATCTCCCTACTGTTATGAATACTGCAACATGAAAATAGGACATCAACAATCTTTTTTTATAGGTTTTACTTGGGGACAATTTTGTTTTATCTAAGTAATTAATTATTTTTAATACCCCTATTCCTGTTTGTGTTAAAAGAATGAAATACCCTCTTTTACTGTCCATTTTTATAAGTTGTGAGGAAAGTTATAACCAAGAATTGAAGAATGAAGCTATACCCTCATTCAAAGAATTCACAAATATTGCAACCGAAGTATGCCATCTGGCAATTATCACCATTAAATCCAGATCTACTGGAATCACCTCCTACTATAATACTTGGACAAATTTCAAGGAACTTCCTGATAAACAAAAATGTCTATACTCCTATCAAGTGTAATGTAAAATAATTTTTGAGAGTCTTCATTGCTTGTAGACACTCTTGTAAACAGTTGTTCTTGTTTGTCCTTATCCATATTGTTTTTTTTTATGCTTACAAATGTCTAAATACAATTATGATCAATTTGTTTAAACTCTAATAAAAACTTTTTCAAAAAAAAAAAAAAAAATGCTCCAGACATTAAGTCTGCCACCACAATTTATTTTGAGTATGCCTTGTGCCACAAGCCAGTTATTACCTCTTAGTAAAGGATATACCTTAAATTAAAAGTATTTCAATTTGATTACTTCAATCTAGTTAGTATTTAAAAATGTTGCACACAGCAATTAATATGCACATCATGGGATGTCATTTTTAATGATTTTTTCAAGTAAATTTTGACTATAGCTGTGTGCATGTAACATCCCAAGAAAACCATAGAAGTGATGCAAGGATTCACTTCATCAAAAAATACATTATTAATGCAGAGAGATTACAACAAAATTAATTAAAAATCTTTCAACAATGAACTTTTTAATACAAATAAATAAAATGTTCAAACTGCTGGCTTGGGACTAATTTCTTACCTCAACTAAGTTTCATGACACCACAAGAGCCACCAATTTTTAAAACAAACTTCCAAATCAATTACCTCAGGTATACAAGTCATCAGTTAAAGTTTAAAGCAATTAAATCACAAAGAAATTACACAATGACACATCCAACTACATCTGCAATGTAACTCTCTCCACAAAATATTTTCAAAAGCATATTAAACAAAAAAAGAGACCTGTTAAATCTAGTAATTTAGAGCTCAAATTCTGACTTATCGTGCTAACAAAGATGAACACAAACAGCATGTGTACAGCATTAACTAAATCCATTTCATTGCTGCCATAAAATTAATGATGTAATTAAGTTTTAATTTCAGCAATTGAAAAGCATGCTATACACACCCCCCAGGAGATACCCACATTACCTTTGACATTCCTCTGCTGGCCACCATGAAAATACCAAATTAGTGTCCTGCTTTGCCTATGTGCATCACAGTAGGTCACAATTGGGATATTTGGGGGGGGGGGGGTCAAAGGTAACGGCTGGTATGCCACAGGTGTTTTTTTCTTTCACTCAGTGAACCTGTTTAAAAAAAAAAAACATTGTTTACTTGGTTAAACCCACAACATGATAAAAACATTATGACTACATAAAATATTTTCTCATGCATAAAATGTTCTACTGAAACAAAGACGGACTTTACAGGTCAATACACATTGTGTATAGACTTCCTCTAACACTGCACTGTCATATAGCATCATCAGTTAAGAATTACTAGAAGAGACAGTCAAAACTTAAAAAATAGTGCTCATCAGTCAACTTTTTAGCCACTCTTGCGGCTTTGCATTTCTTATCTGAAAAAATGGATGTGTAGTGGAATCAGCAAGTCAAACCTTCTTTCATACGAAACACCAGTTGGACTACTGGAAGAACTTTCAGTATACCACTGGAACTTGCATACATCCTCTCAGACAACTTTCTTGAGCTTTGGCACATTTTCAGTGATTAGCACAACTTTCTGGCCCTTTTTCACTTACCTCATGCCACTCTCCAACACAAATTACTTCATAAAGATTCCAAAATGATGTCAGAGAATTTCCAAACTAAGTCTGCTAGGAGTCCTCATGAAACAGCTGAACCTTTAAGGGAAACTATCTTGTTTCAAAAATTAGTTTCTTGCTTCAGACTGAAGCTGAAACATTGACACCCACTTAGCTAATCACCTCCCCCTTTGCGAGATCATACATGATGCAACTGTGTTCCTACCCACAGCAACAATTTTCTTGAAAATGTGCGTCAATCTCTAGTCCAATCCTGTTTTTGCTCCCTGACGAAATGGATTCCAGCATTTGCATTCCACTGCTTCACACAGTACTGCTGAAGTCTGCTTTAAGTCTGCGATCGCTATCATCTAGTGCTAGGAGTGACGATGACTACATTAAAACCAGCATGGTAGAAAAACATAGCAGTTACAGCAAGCACCAGTTACAGTGAACCATTCCTTTTCCTTTCCATGTTGTCATGGAATGTAGTTGGATCTGCCTCTCAAGATGCATGCCTTTGCACCTCACTGTAAAAACATGTATTTGAGAACAGTACAGTTAGAGCCATAGTGCTTTTACATAACAAACACTTTGTCTTCTTCTTGCGGCTTTTCCCAGTTAGGGGTAGCCACAGCGGATCGCCTGTCCGCTCATGACTGGCAGTGGAGTTTTACAGTGCTGAGTTGCCAGCCCGGCGCCCAACCTTTCAAAGAAGGCACACACATGCACACACTCACGCCTTGGGCCAATTTAGAGTGTCCAATCCACCTACAGCATGTCTTTGGGATGTGGGAGGAAACTAACACTACTGTCTTAAAAAAATGGAAATGGCTCTTTGTAATTTGCGCTTCTTATAAGTGTTACTGCTTTCCTAAATGTCCACCCACATTAAGGCATACATCTCCAGGAGGAACATCAGTGTACACATACCTGGCATGGGGGAAAAGTAAATGATACATCTTATCAGTCTCCTTTTTGCTGCATGCTTGCTGCTATGAATGCTTGTGCTGCAAGTTATGAACGCTACTGTAACTTGCACTTCCAATCAATAGCATTTTGCTGATGTCTTGCAGAAGAAAGACTTGAGCACACCTAATTTGTTGCATTAAACAATCTAATCATTTGACTGCCTGGCAATAACTTTTTATCTGAAAGAAGTAACGTGTATGATGGAAGGGCAGCAGCAAAAGCATAAGCGTTACCGATCTTACAGAACCAGCAATCTGACTGTTTTATTTATGGAACCAGCAATATGATCATTTTATTTACTGTAGAGGAGTAAGGGAGTGCATTTTTGACAAGGACAATAGCTAGTTCTTTAGACATGTGAATAGTTGAGTCAGCAGAGTTACAGATGACTGGCTCAGTCCGTCAGATCTTAGTGATTATTGCCAGTTTCTGTTCTGTGCACATGCAGCGGTTCTATTCTTCTGATTTTTTTAAAAAGACACTTTTGCTTTCCAGCACACCTCCCAACTTTTCAGATTTTCACAGAAGGTCCAGATATTTGACTTATACTTTTGGTCTGTACCTCAAGATTTGCGTTTTCTGGAAAATCACACTCTACTGCAGTGCCTCATTAATGACGTGAATTTCACCATTAGAAATTGCATGCTAACACAAGAACTGTTACTCCAGCAACTTTGCAAGTTTACAAAATCAATATTTAACATCCATCACATATTTTTGGGTCACTGTCTACTCATTAATTTCAGCTTTGTCCAGATTTCTTGCTCTGAGAGGTATGTTTGCCAGTGTTGCCATACCATGGATTATTTTACCAGTTTTGCTACGAGGATAAGTGATAAATGACATTTTTGAGCAACAGGATGACAGATAAATTTATTAAGACTTTTGTTGGTCTGTTTGCTGTTCTTGTGTAGTACTTAACTGTGGATGTTGTAGTTTATTTATTGGCATACGATTACCGGGAAAGTCCAACTGGGTAGGAACCCATTTTCAATGGAGTCCTGGGAAGAAAATTTGCAAAGAATTGCAAAACATTTTAAGACTAAGAGTTTTACAGTGTTAATAATACAAAAAATAAATACAGTTTAAACAGTTAAACCAAACTATAATACAGAGTATGAAAATATTGGTTAAGAATAGATGCCAGTTATATGGCAATGTTTTAATAGTTAAAGACATGTTAGCTAGTTTATAGAGAAATTAAAGGCAAGTTAATATAACACAAACAGGAATTACAATAAAAAGTCAGGGAAAAGAAGGTCTATTGCATATTTAGAGAGAAAGCCAAGGGAGAGAAATTGATAGAAGTAAGGAATTGAGTGAAGGAAGAGTAAAGAGATGAAAGGTATGACTAGGTAATGACTAGGTAATGGTCTACATTTAGGGATGTAGTTTATCCTGATGTTGAGCAAGAACAGGTCCAGCTGTTGGCTAGGAAGTCTTTCAGAATGGTTTTGAAGGATGAGGAGGAGGAGAGTACTAACCTGATATATAGAGATAAGGATTTCCAGACCTTAGCAACATGGCACGAGTACAGACAATGCCCAGCAAATTTGATCGGTTTTGGACAGACAGGAGTTTTTGGTCATTGGAAAGTAATGATTGACTAAGAACATAGTTGTGTAGAATGTTATTTAATGCAGGAGAAACGTATGGATTTGGGAGAATTTTATAGATGGTGAGAAGCTGTGTATATGTTACTTGATGGGGTAGTTCTAACCAGTTCATGCTTTTTTAGTGCTCTTCATTGTGACTTCTGAAAGGTGTATTTGCTGCAAGTTTAGCTACTTTGTTATAGTGTTGCTCAAATTTTTGTGATGACTTAAGATTAGCAATGATGGGATCACCATAAAGACGTGTGGGGAGGAGATAAGTAGCTTTAGTTATATTGGTGAGAGAGTTTTTGCCTCTATAAGCATCTTTAGTTTTCAATGAGTTTTTCTAATGCAACTTTGTATATGAAGGTCGAATTTAAGATTAACATCCACAATCATCCCTAATAATTTACTATTAGAAGTGACTTCAATGGTTGCATTATACAAAGACAAGACTTTAATTTTGCTTTTCCATGGGAGAGTGATTGGGGGGGGGGGGGGGGGTAGTAGTTTGTTTTTATTTTTACAGCTGAGCATGAGTTGCGAGTTGCACAGTCATGTTTCAGTTGCTTTTAAAGCTTTTTGAGTAATTTTTTGGAGGTGAACCACACTGTCAGATGGGTAAATCAGTGGAGACATCTGCGTACAGTGTTAGGGAGATCTGTTGTGTGAATATGTTGAGGCTGTTGGTGAGGATGTTAAAGAGGAGTGGACTAAGGTGAGAGCCTTGTGGTACACCGGTGGTGATTTGGAGGCATGGAGAGATGGTGGACTCCCATTTTACTGACTGATAATCTATTGGACAGGTAGCATTTGAACCACAGAAGGGTGGGCTGAGAGAGACCTAATGAGGACATTTGAAGTAGACATTTGCTGTAACAAACTGTGTTGAAGGTTTTAGACAAGTCTGGATATAAGACGACTAGTTTGCCATTATCTCTAGCTTTGCTGACAGTTTCTAAACAGGTTAGAAGTGCAGTGTAAGTACTATGGGAAGGACGGAAGCCATGTTGTCTGGGGAATAGGAGTTCTTCCTGCAGAAAATAGTTTAACAGTTGTTTTTGAGAATGAGGGTAAGATTGCTGTAGGTTTACAGTTGATAATGCCATGACTTTATTTAGGGTGCTGAGAGTAGAGTATATCAATAGAATGGCAGAGATGTGCATTCACTCCCTTTGTGCAGACAGTATTATTTGCTTCCACTGTCAGCTTGTTTAGCCTTCTGTAATGATGCCATAGCTCTCAGCGAAATCAAGGACAAATGCAGAAATATGAAGGACAATCACAGACACACTTAAAAATTAGTACTACTAACTTCCAACTCAACTTCAAACAATGACAAAATAAAGGAACAAACTAATTATCAATTTCTGAGGTCTAAAGCTCAAATTACTGCATTTATTTAGAACAATTAACCACCTTTTCTCTAAATGTTACTAGTTTTAAGCGGGATTAAGAGGGTGATAGCTAAAATTAGAGTCAAAATCAGGGACATCTCTGAAAATCAAGGACAGCTGAGAAGGTTGAATAAAGCAATTACAGTGTATGGAGACTGGTACAGCAATTTCACATCAACCCTGACTTACTAGTTTGAACCTTTTTTAATTTATGTGATGACAAAAAGGACAAGACTATAACTGTGGTTATTAATGCCCCACAGCACTGCAAACTGTGAAGTAGTCCTTCAACAGACGGTAAAGGTGGTAGTTATGTTTCCCTAGCGGCTAGGGAGTATTTATTAGCAATGTACCCGAGGCATTTTTGTACACAGCTACTAAGAGTTAATTGTCTGGCAATTAACTCAGAATATTAAGGGTATACCTGATAATAAGCCAACTCAGAATATTAAGGGTATGCATGATAAGCTTTCTGTGGTACAGGGTTTTATTCTAGCTACTTTTTGTGGTACAGGGTTTGATTCTATCAGCTTTCATCTCCCTGTTGTGTGACCTTGAGCAAGTGACAATGCTTTTAGGGCAAGTGGAAATTTGGTCTAGGTTCCTCAAGTCTTCTCCTAGCATGCATGTCTAGTAAGTAGTTATGAACCTACAGTATACGAGTTAAATCTCACAAACATGGGGGAAATGTTGAGCACATTATAAACACACACGCATGTGTGCACGCATCATTCTGCTGAGTTGCAAGGATTTACATTATTTTTATAACAATAAGTTATTTTTAATGGAACAGTATCTGTAGTGAAAGCTTTTGCTTACAATATTGTCTCAGCTTCAAGTGGTGAATTATTATCTTATAAGACACACACACACGCACCAAAACCAAGGAGAGAATGCATTATACAACAACTGCTGGTAATACAAAGTTGCTATGTTGGAAATGACCCTTGATCTCAAGGTTGCCCTGTCAGATACTGCATGTGGTAGAGCTAAGAGGTAATTATATCTACATTCCTTTGCTCATTTCACTATATGTGCATAACTTTTAGTCCTTTTTATTTGCCTCTGTGCGAGTTTCCCTCTCTATACATACAAGATAAAATATGTGGAAGGACAGTGATGTACACCATTTAGATGTACATTCAAAGCTAGATTACCAGTGCACAATGTAACAGCTCTGTCATGGAATTAGGAGTTCTCTGCCATCTGAATACATTAGGCAAGAAGGCCAGTAGGAAACTAACAGGAAGTGATCACTTTAATCAAGCACAAACTTTTCAAAAGACCTTTTTGCCAGAAGTAGTGCGACCAAGGAGTAAATTACATCTAAGGAAGAGGTTGTGAAGATAGGTGAACTTAGTCCCAAACCAAAATTCTGTGATGCAACACTTTTTAGGAAATTAGCTCAATTACATATTTTCAATAAACTGGTTCCCCATGAAAAGGATGAAATCCCAACTGCACTTCCCTGTCATAGACATGATCCTTACCAGTGTGTGTGTGTGTGTGTGTGTGTGTGTGTGTGTGTGTGTGTGTGTGTGTGTGTGTGTGTGTGTGTGTGTGTGTGTGTACTATGCATCAGCCTCAAGGTCACATAAATCCTATGTAGATTTTCTAGTCAAAAAATGATGTGTAATCGGTACTTATCAGGAGGAGACTAGCCACATTGTTGCACTGCCTTCAGTTGCATTTCTGACAAAGTGTCTAGCAGCTTTTGGTGACATATCTAACACTTTGGTATGTACTACTTATTTTCAATCTTAGCAAGCAGTATCAATATTTCTTGTAAAAATGTAAACCATTGTTGTACTGTGTAACGAGCTTTGATAACAATATCAAAAGAGTAAAAGTTGGGGCTGGGGATGATATAATGGTTAAGGTGTTTTCCTCACAAAGCAAGGTACACAGCTTGATTCTCACCTTTGGAAGGGAAATTGCCTAGGCTTAAAATGACCCACATGGGAAGCTAGCCTAGTACTTACTTATGAGTTATCAATGACACAGCTAGAAGTAGAATACAATTGCAACCACCAAAGCAAAACAAATGTTAATCGTGCATTCAGCCTAGACATGCAGTTGCAGACATTTTGGACTCAGTGTAATACTAAGTTGAAATCACCTTGCTCTGGAAAAGGTTTTAAATTCTTGAAATAAAAATTGCAGACTATTTTATGTGACCTTACCTTCTCAAAGTAATCACAAATAACAATGTTAATGAAAATATTTATCAGCTTTAAGTAACATACTTTGTGCACAGAATATTGCCATCACATCCTGTTTACTACTGTGGTTTCCCTGATCTGCTCGAGTTTGCCCTCTAGCCAAATGTCCTGAGCATCTGCAGCATATGATCCACTTCTAATATTATGAGTAACAAGTCAGCATCAGCCATGGACCAAGGTGCTCTGATACCAAGTACACTTATGAGCAGCTCGAGTTTGCACTCTAGCCAAATGTCCTGAGCATCTGCAGCATATGATCCACTTCTAATATTATGAGTAACAAGTCAGCATCAGCCATGGACCAAGGTGCTCTGATACCAAGTACACTTATGAGCAACTTCATGTTTCAATATGAACTTTGGGCAAGATGTGCCCATATTGGAAAATGGTCTGTTAGTCAGATTTAGGTCAGATAAACTTCATTCCAGTACACTCCTACAAGTATAGCCCTCACTCCTCAAGTCATCCTTGAAGTCTTCATCCAGAACTGTGGAATCAATAGAAGTTATAACATTCATATGAATGTTTGACTGCTTTAGTCCAAGTCCATGTACACCTTGTCAATATCCACCCTCAAACTTTATCTACTTTCTCATGGAGAGAGAGATAACAGTTTGTCTCAGGATACATATCAGAGCACCCATCAAGTCATCCAGGTTTCATTTCAAGGAAGATAAGAGAATCTCATTACTTATTCTGTAGTAAAAGCTTATTCCAGAGAAGTGGGAGGTGGTAGGTGATGAATCTCTCTCCTTCGTGTTCTGTTTAACTTCTGAAGGTTCATGTTTCTGCTTCTAGTCTTAGCAGAGTTGCTTTTCTTAGTGAAATATAGGAGGTCAAGGACCACCAGCTCCCCAGTGATACTGTAAACAATGCATAGATCATCCCTCAGATGTCTATAAGACAAAGAGTACTCAGGCAGCTCTTTCAAGTCTCTCCTGATAATTTGTTATGTCCATTAGGAATTTCTTGGGCTTTTTGTGTTTGAGATGTCATGTGAGATGCATACATACTGAATAGAACATTGTGCTCTATAAAGGGGCTGATCAGTGTTCGATATTGGGAGACAATGGCGTTGGATCTAGACAAAATATCATTGGCTACTACTTGTGTTGTGCAACAGCATGTCCGCTAATTCGATCACAAGATAATTGTTTCAGGACATGCTGTTGCACAAGATAATTGTTTCAGGACATGCTGTTGTGCAACAGCATGTCCTGAAACAATTATCTTGTGATCGAATTAGAGGAAATTGTCAACCCAAATGCACAGGCCCCTAATTACCTTTTGTAAGAGGATGCTTTTCTATATTATATGTTGTTGACGATTTCTGTTTTTTTGAAAGAAATACTAAAAGTTTTCAAATTCACTATATGACTATCCCATATCTATCCTAATCAATCGAACCATCTCAGAACATTATGTTCTCATACTCTGAAAAATATCCCATATCATCCCCCTCCACAAGGGAGGCCTATCAACAGATCGCTCTAATTATCGGCACATTGCCATTCTCTCACCCTTAGCCACAATCTTAGAAAAATGTATCCATAAGCAGATACTAGATCAGCTCACTACAAATAACCCCCTATCTAGTTCACAGCATAGCTTCTGTCCAAAAGACATTACCTCCACAGCCCTCATAAGGTTCACTAACTACATCAACTTCAATAACAATGGACAAAACTGTCGCTACTATATTCTTTATATGGTCAAGGCTTTTGATACGGTATCCCACCAACTACTACTCAACACTCCAACCTCCTTCAACTGCAACTCTACAGCACTCAGCTAGTTCTTTAGTTACCTTACTAATTGATAACAGGCAGCTAAATGGGATAATAAACTCTCCACAATCATCCCAGTCCCTGTTGGGGTTCCTCAGGTTTCCATCCTTGGCCCTCTCCTTTTTATTATACCCACAAATAGTCTAAACACAACCATTAAATCTGCTTCTATCATTCAATATGCTGACAATGCTAGTCTTATTTGCTCTGCTCCCACACCCCAAGAACTCCAGGATAAACTGCAAAAATCATTTCTAGATATTGAACATTACCTGAATGAACTTCAACACATCCTAAACCAAAACAAAACAAAATTAATGATCTTCTCAACCAGAAAATCCAAAGCCAATCCACCTCCTCTCTTCATCTACTCCACTACTGGCACTAGAATTGAACTAGTTAACCAAACAAAACTACTTGGTGTCACAACAGACAACAACCCAACATTTGATAAACACATCACTCACAACTAAACTTCACATCAAACTTGGTGCACTACATACAGGCAGACCTTACTTGCTCAAAACGCCAAACTAGACACAGCCAGATCCCACCTCCTATTCATATCACTGTCTGTAGTAAGGCTTAGGAAATGTGATGTTTTCTGTTTTACATTCTCTCTTTGTAAATTGTGATTTTAGGCTACTGTTAAACTTTTTTGCATATTCTTTGTAAATATTTGCAAAATTTTTTGTAATCTTTTGTGCTACTGTTATGGAGCTTTTATCTCCAAGTTTCCACTGAAAACAGGCTACTTGGCCAGCCAGACACTACCTGGGTTAACAAATGTAAATAATTAAATGAATGAATAAATAAATATTTTCCATATACCAGATGTTAACCATGGTATGTTCTTTCTAAAGGCTGCTAATATCTGAATAGTTTTTAGCAATTACATCCAGTTTGCAGTTGTCTGCAAATTTAATTAACAAGGATGAACAGGCGTGATCTTCTGACAAAGCCAAATTGTTGGGGGTCAAACAATGGAATTTTTACTATCATAATTGATGAGATCAGTTATGATTTGCTCCTTAGCTTTATGGATCAGACTATTAAGGCTGAATATTTTGCAATTCCCAGGGTCATTTGTAGGGCCACTTATTTGGAGCTGCATAAACACAGCAGTGTGTCAGGATTTGGGTACGTAGCCTGTGGCTATGCTTAGGTTAAATGATTTAAGGAAAGATTCTGTGACAGCCTGCAGGTTCTGTTTAATAAGCACCTGGGTATGTTATCAGGACCCATGGAGGAACTGTTTTTGTTTTTAGATAATACCTTAAGAATATATTTTTAGTAATGACGGGGGTAAGGAAATCTGGCATGAGTGGTGTTGGAATGGGTGCTTCGTGGGTGAAATTTGCTGCAAACTTGACTGCTATTGACAAAGTAATTGGGGTCAGAGTAGGGATTCCACCAAAGAGAAGATCAGAGTGATGTTGAATGTTATTCCATAAGTTTCTTAATTTTACTAATATAGGTAAAGACAGACAGGTAGTTAGTTATTCTTTCCTTCAAAACAATCTCCATTCATGGGTTGCTTTAACAGTCCTTGCAGTGCTTTCCATTTACTTAGTAATATTATTATCCACATTGTGAAGAGTTCTTACCTTATTTCACAGTTTAAGAGGCTTTTTCTCTTATTCGAAACTGCGATTATGTCTGCTGACCATCAGTGGGTTCAAAGGACTCAGACCTCGCCCCTCCCCCCTTTTAAAGCAATAGATACGTTTAAAAAGAAATCTCACCAGCAGTTCCATTGAAAATTTTTTACATCACGGTCAAAGTGTTAAGCTGGACAGATACATATGTATGTATATAAATCATATGTACATGCATTGTGTGCTGGAAAAGGGGAAGGTAAATACAAATTGTTCATGTGATTAGTGATGCAATTTACTTTCTGTGTAGGTAGCGTCGCCTTGCAGCAGCTGCATAGTTTTGTAACTTTTTGTGCTGTTTGTTTAATTTGACAACTTCACCCAAACTAGGACCAGATGCAAACACTGTAGCAAAACCTGAGAAATTCTAACAGCCATAACTTGATACACTGTAAGTGGTTTCAGTATGAAAATGTATTTCAGGCATGAACTTTGAAACAATGCAACTAAGCAAATGTGTTTGTCTCTTTCGGCTTTTCCCGGTTAGGGGTCGCCACAGCGGAACTCCGGTCCGCTAATGATTGGTAGTGGAATTTTACGTACCGGGTTACCAGCCCTGATGCACAACATTCAACGTGGGCACACCCCATTCACGTATGCCTCCACACAGAAGACGCTGTAGCTGACAATCGAACAGGACAACGTCTTGCTATGAGACGACAACGCTACCACAGCACCACCACCGCAATGCAACTAAGCAAGTAAAAGAAAAAAATAGTACCATTGTACAGTTTTCTACATTCAGGGTCTCATTACTAAGCATTATTTCCATTTTTTTCATGTAGGTATGTCTGTAAACACCACTGCAGTGTGCTCACCAGGAAGGTTATACTTCTTGCATGATGTCCTATTTTGTAGAACTTCCAGGAGGTTCAAGCAACAGTTTACGTAATAAAGCAAAGGACACTTGTGTTACTATGCATGAATGTCGACTACGTATTATGTGTGCGTGTGTGTGCGTCTATATATGGGTGGGTGGGTATGTCTGTGTGTAGATATGTGACATTTCAAAATGCCAGACAATAAAACATTTAATAATACAGTAACAATTACTGCTAGCAAATATGCTAATGTCCTACTACTTAAACAAGCTACTATCATAAATTAACTTGCATAATTTTCAATGAAATATCAAGAAATAATGCCTTACTATTCTTTAGAGGCCAAACAACATATAACCGCAAACGTGTCCATCGAGCTCTATTCTAATTCGTAACAGTCAGGACTGGATTGTATGAATATAGTGAACTAACCGCAAATGTGTCCATCGAGCACTATTCTAATTCTGAACAGCCAGGATTTAATTGTACGAACATAGTGAACTTGGAATTTTGAAAATTAGATTTTACTTATTCACTGTCAATGTTGATGTGTGTCGTAGGTAGTATGTATGACATTCCTGGAAAGGTTTTAACAGCAGTGTATTGCTATTACTACTTTGCATTTTATTTCTCATGTACATATCTTGTACAAGTGTTTTTAATGTTTTTTAATGATGGTCTAAGCGGACCAGAGTTCTGCTGTGGCGACCCCTAACCGGGAAAAGCCGAAAGACACAACGATGGTCTAAACTTTACGACTGATGTTTGTTCAACAAGTGAGCAGTGAGTGAACCATTTCCTTTGTTCATCACTAAGATTAGCTGTGATATTTATGATTTAACAAAATAAGTGAATTTTAATGAACACTAACAGTGTTTTGTGATTGGCCATACTAGGATTTAAAGGAATGCGGATTTGTTGCAGTCATATCCTTGGATAACTGCATGCCCTATATGTCCAATTCTTTTTTGTGACTGGTAGTTTATTAATTTTTGGCATTTGATTTATTGGGTTAAGTGTTTTACATGTATTTAAATATTTGACGTATTGATATTTTTAATGGTCTGATGAAGCAGTCATTTCAACTGTGAAAGCACTTACCCAGAAATAAATTATATGCTTGGATTATTCAGCTGTGTTTCAGTTTATACCATCACTGTTCAGCAAATATAACTATTTATACACACACACAAACATCTCTCGGTGTGTGCTTGTGTGTATGTGTACGGTGTGTGTGTCATACATCAAAACTATACAGATTTTCCCAAAATGTTACAATTGTGGCCTCATATTTTTCATAAAAATGTGGTTTTCTGACAAGTTAGTGGCAAATCTTTAAAGACAAGAAGTTATGTACTCACCATAATGTTCGATGTATGTAGTCCATCTTGCCTCACATTCTTACCCGTGGGTTCAGAGCCAAACCTTGACTCCAACTCGGCCATACTCTAGCTCGAAGTCTTCAATTGGCTCGTGGCTAAGAGATATCCCATGTTGCAACGCGACTATCCCCAGATCTTGTTTGCTGCGAGCTCACATACACACACACAAACACGCTGAGAGGAAGAACCAACTCAACACATCAAGGAGTGCTGAAAACAGAGACTCAACCTGTAGGCCCTCCAGGAGGGGGTAGGTGGGTGGGTTAGTAAGAATGTGAGGCGAGATGGACTACATACATCGAACGTTATGGTGAGTACATAACTTCTTGATGTTATGTAGTCCAATCTTGCCTACATTCTTACCCGCGGGACAGTGTCCCTAGCACCTAGACCTTGGGTGGCTCACTGGAAAATACTCCAGAGCACTGTGGAACCAAAGGAGGATCTGCCCCTTGAAATCAGATCCAATTTGTACTGACTAATAAAGGTGCGAGGAGATGCCCAACTGGTTGCAGCACAAATATGATCCATAGACATCCTAGCCTGAAAGGCAGTAGAAGTAGACACCGAATGTGTATAATGAGCCTTCACTTTAAAGGGTAATTCCTTGCCATTTGAAGTATAGAAGAAGGAAATGCAACTAGAAATCCATCTGGACAGAGTTACTTTAGAAACTGAAGTCCCGAGTCTATTGTCTGAAAATGAGACAGAGAGTTGATCAGATTTCCTAATATCTTTTGTTCTATGCAAACAGAAATGCAATTGTCTGTGGACATCTAGCTGATGAAGCTTCAATTCGGCCTTGTTAGAGAATTCATGGAAAAACATAGGCAGCTTGATGGACTGGTTGAGTTTGAGGTTGACCACCGAAGCAACCTTAGGCATACAGGTCTTAGCAAAACCCTATCCTTGTGAAATACCAAGTAAGGGGGCGGAACTGATAAAGCTTGGAGTTCAGAGACCTGCCTAGCCGAAGTGATGGCTATCAAAAAGACGGTCTTCCAAGACAAATTTAATATCACAGGTTGCCGCGGGCTCAAAAGGAGGCAAGGTAAGCCACTGTAACACAAAATTAAGGTCCCATGGCATTACAGGATCAAAGATTGGAGGTCAAAGTAGCATAATCCCTTTCAGAAAAGCCCTACAAAGTCTGTGCGCCATTAGATTGGGTTCATTAGCAACATGAAAAGTGGAAATGGCTGCCAACTGCACTTTGATAGCTGCCGCAGCTGATCCCTGGTTAAACAGTTGAGAAAGAAATTCTAAAACTGATGAGATGGGAGCTGTATAGGGGTCAATCTGCCTTTCATAAGCCCAAATGGAGAATCTCTTCCACTTAGTGGAATAAATCTTCCTAGTAGAAGGCTTGTGGGAGGAAGACAGAATATGAACCACCTCCAGTGAAAAATCATGAAGCCTGACTAGGGACGGAATTGGAACAGCCATGCTGTCAACCTGAGGGTCTCAATGGAGGGGTGGAACTGCCCTGACATACGAGTCAACAGATCCTGCTCTGGGTCCAGAATCCACGGATCGTCCATTAGATAAGGGTGAAGAAAAGGAAACCAGATCTGATGAAGCCAGTGTGGTGCAATCAGTATCATTTTGCTTCCCAAAGGAATGTGCTTTCTGAATAACCTTCATTATCAGGGGAATTGGAGGGAAGGCATAGAGAAGACCGGAGGGCCAATCATGAACTAGAGCGTCCCTGGGTGCCTCCCCCTTCGGGGGAATAAGGGTGATGTAGCTGCTGCATTTGGTATTGAGGTGGTTGGCAAACAGATCGCAGCAAGGCTGACCCCATCTGCGGAAAATCCGTTCCGCCACTTGTTCACTCAGGGACCACTTGTGAGGCATCAGTATAGCTCTGCTCAGCCTGTCGGCAATCACACTGGACTTCCCCGGTATGTGCGTTGCCACTAGAAAGCGCCAGGGAGATACTGCCCACTGCCACACTCGAAGTACCTCTCTGCAAAGGGGATACGACCTGGTTCCTCCCAGTTTGTTCAGATACCAGACCACTGACATGTTGTCTGAGTGGATTGCAATTGTCCCATGAGGAAGAAAGCTTTGAAGTGCTTGTAACACTAATAGCACCGCTCTCATCTCTAAGACATTGATATGCAAATGGATCTTGTGTTCCTGCCATGCGCCTTGGACTGTCCTGTCGAGATAATGTCCCCCCCACCCAATCTGGGAGGCATCCGTGGTCATAGTGGCAATCAAAGAACGAAAGGCATACCCGCGTTGAGATTGTTGGTTTGAAGCCACCAGCACAGATCCTGCCTGCACCTGTCGGTTACTACAATAAGATGGGAGAGCGGGAGATGCTGAAGAGACCATTGGGCAAAACGTAGCCACTGAAGAAGCCTCATGTGTTGTCTTGCAAGAGGAACTAGCATAATCATGGCAGTCATGGTCCCTAACAACTTGAGGACCCCTTTTGCCTTGACCTTCTTCAGTGGTAGTAAAGCGTAGACCTGCTGCTGTAAAACCTGAATTCTCTCTTCTGGCAGGAAAACCCTCATGAGCACAGTGTCTAATTTGGTGCCGATAAAGGTAACACGCTGCGAGGGCAGCAAGGCAGACTTTTCAAAATTCAAAGTAATTTCCAGACTTTGGCACAGTGCAATAGTGGTGTCCCTGACCTGTAGCAGTAGATGCCTGATGGTGGCAGACAGGAGCCAGTCGTCCAGGTACAGAAACACTTGGAATCCCTGATGTCTCAAGTGAGCCGTTACCACTGCCATGCATTTGGTGAACACCCTGGGGGCTGTGGTGAGACCAAAAGGCAGGGCACAAAACTGAAAATGACTGGCTCCCAGCCGGAAGGGTAGGTGACTTCTGGAAGCCCTGTCCATTTTTATATGGTAGTAAGCATCCTTGAGGTCGATGGAGCACATCCACACATCTTTCCCTAATAACGGGAGAATTGACTGTAACGTGACCATGCGGAACTTGGACTTCTCTACATGGTGGTTCTAAAGGTTGAGATCCAAATGGGTCTCATGTCCCCTGTTCTTTTCGGCACCAAAAATAAATCTGGAATGTCCCTAATCCTAACTGGTCTGAGGGGATGGGCTGGATGGCTCCTTTTAACAGCAACTTTTGAACTTCTAAGGTTGCGGAATCCCTTTGACTGGGTGGAACGTCTGGGAGTCTTTTGTTTGGAGGGGGATATGAAAGAAGGGGAATATGATAACCTCTGGAGATCATCTCCAATACCCACTCGTCTTGAGTGATGTCTCGCCAGGCTTCTGGATATAGAGAAATGCGACCTCCCGACTGGCTCCAGAGACGCACAGCCGGGCCTCCTCTCAGGAGCGCTGGTAGGGAGAATTACAAAAGGAATCGTGATCCCCCTGGTTATGTGGGCCTCCTCTGCCTCTAGGGTGGTATCTACCTGAATTCCCACCCCCCCCTCTACCTCTGGAGGGGGACTCACTCGGTGCGTCATGAAAAAACCTCTGCGATTTTCTGAACCACATTTTCCTACCCTTCTGGCCCTTGGTATAAGGTCTAGAAGGCATGGAAAAACGGACTCCCACGGCACACATGGTTTTTCCTTCCTGCTCGCAACTAGTGAGAATGTCCTTCACCTTGGTTCCAAATAAGGATGAACCATCAAAGGGCACGTTGGTGAAGGTAGACTTGAAAGCCTCCACGAAGTTGCACAGGCACATCCAGGAGTGTCTCCTAAGAGAGACTACGGAACCCACAGCCCTGCTCGCTCCATCGGCTGCATAAGAGATCAGCCTCATGGAGGAGTTGGTAACAGAATTTAGGGTAGACATCTGAGCATTGACTTTCTTAGCCACAGCATCAGAAACATTACCCTGTAGAGAATCTCCCAACTCCTTTAGGAGATCTCTCTGGAGCCATGTAAAATGCGACAAATAGTTCAGCGACCACAGTGTAAAGGCCACTAAAGAGAACTCACGCTTTTTCCATACCTGTCCATAGCACTGGGCTCCTTGTTAGGGGGATGGACGGTAGATGAAGTTTCTGCAAGTTCCTTCTTGGTGGCTGCTGCCACCACCATGGCATCTACAGAACGCCTTTTGTAAGAAATTCTTTATCAGCGGGAGCGGACAAAAACTTGTTGGGTCTCCTAGGGACCGGTTCCGCAGTGTCTGGAGTTTCCCACACCTTTCAACAAACTAGGTCCAGGAGCTCATCGAACGGGGGAGAAACCCAAGAGGCGAGGGTTGGGACCCAAAAGCCTTCAGGAACACCGACTCCTCATCAGAATGGGCTTTGGATGGGCAGTCACCTCTCTGTCTCAGTATTTCCAAGATATCTGAAAAAGAGATATCGTCAGAAGACGACTTGGGGGACACGTCTGAATCCTCGTGGTCGGTGTCAGACGTGAAAGACTCATTTTGGGAGTTAATGTGCTTCCTCTTGCACACACACACACTTTCTGGGGGGCTCCTCAGGTAAAAAATCTGGGGAAGCCTCAGAAAGCTGGGGACCACTCATGGAGGTATCCTGAGGCCTTAGTTCTCCACTGTCCCTAGATAGAGGGTGATCTGATACTGATATCGGTGCTGGAAGGGGAAGAGTGTCAGTGCCGTAAGATGCAGCTGACGATCGGGCCGCACACTCCTCATGACCTCGAAAGCTGATACCCCGGCTCCGAAGGTCGACTAACCGCAGAAGACACCCACTGAGCTGAGGAAATGAGGTCCAAAGCCGATGTCGGGTCCACGCTCACCTGAGCCGAAGCATCGAGAGTAAGGCTCGGAGCCGAAGATCGACCCGAGACCTCACCTCTCGGCTACGACCAAACTGTGAATCCTGGACGCCGTGGACAGCACCAACGAGGTCGGAGCAGAGATCGGAGCAGAGGTGCTAGAAAAGGCTACTGGAACTGACAACTCTGGTTCCGAAGAAAGGTCCGGAGGAGGAACAGCCAAAGATGAAGGGAGGATGGGCTCCAGAGCCAACTGGGCTGATGCCGAAAGCAATTTAACCAGCACCGATGACTGGAGCAATTTCCTCACCACTCTATCGACATAGTCATCGGAAAGGGTCCTAGAGGACATGGTCGGGGATCTGGATCTCCCTAGAGAGGGAGACCTAGGAGTCGGAGAAACCGGTCAAAAAACTGGAGACCGGCTCCAATAAACTGGTAGCCGATGATGACATCTTCGATGTACTGTCTTCTGTCGGCCCTGGTGCCAGTGGAGCAGAAAAAGCAACTGTAGTTCTAATGATTTTCTCCGGTGGCTCTGACGAGACTGACTGAGCCGGAGAGAGTTTCTTAGAGGATTTTTTGTCCGTCTTTTTGTCTGGTTTGGAATGAGAAGACCTGGAACTGGAAGACCTCTCCAAATCCTCTTCAAAGGAAGGTTTCAGCAATCCCCTTAATATTAGTTTGTTCTTCCTCTCTTGCAGCACGCAGGGACTGAAAGCGTGACAGAACAAGCAGGATTCCTGCAGATGAATAGCCCCCAAGCAATACACGCACACAGAGTGCCCATCCGGCAAAGACATCTTGTTATTACACTTGACACACTTTTTAAAACACGAAGGCCTGTGCTCTTTAGAATCCTCAGACATGTTGATGACAAGAACACACACAGGGGAAAACAGTAGGGACACCTTCACCACAGTAATGAAACAGAGCGTGGGAAACTAGAGCCTCTAACTTAAACGGCCTAGAGACCGCAGGATAACAACAGGGAGGACTAGGTCCTCTAAGTTAAATGGGCCTAGCCCAGGGAATAAGGGAACAAAAAACAGTCACACAACAAAGAACCCGGTAACAGGTCTGCTACGCAAAAACAGGGGAGGACTAGGTCCTCTAACTGAAACGGGCCTAGCCTGTAAATGCCAAAGAAGGAAACGGGATACCAAGAAAGGTTCAACCGAACCGGTCAAAAGCAAAACACACACACTAGCTATGAAAACAGCTTTTGGAGCTACTAAGTTGAAATATAAATAGAAAAATTGTACTTGGCCACGGTGAAGAGCGAGACCACGTCCGAGCTGTATGAGCGGCAAACGAGAGCTGGAGATAGATGCATTGCAGTATGGGATACCTCTTAGCCACGAGCCAATTGAAGACTTCGAGCTAGAGTATGGCCGAGTCGGAGCCGAGGTTCGGCTCCGAACCCACGGTTAAGAATGTAAGCGAGATTGGACTACATAACATCGGATGTAAGGACAGACATTTGAAATTCTACTTCATATCCTTCAGAAAAAAAGTCAGGGTAATGCAAAACCTGTTAATCTATCAACTTCCTAAGGCTGTGAGAAAAATATTTAAAAAAAAAAAAAAAAAAATGTCCCTATTTTATGGCTTATGTCCCACTGTTATTCCTGGCTTTGTCAAGATTTCTTGTTCTAAGATGTGGTGTGTATGTGGTTAGCCTAGTAAACATCTGTGAACCTATATATATATATATATATATATATATATATATATATATATATATATATATATATATATATATATATATATACATATACACACACACACACATGTATACACATACACACTTGTATATGTATGTATGTATGTGTGTGTGTGTGTGTGTATATATATATATATATATATATATATATATATATATATATATATATATATATATATATATATATATATACACATGTTTGTAGACATATATTGTGTGTGTGCATATGTGGATCCCTATCATATGATAGAAACCTCATTTGACTGAAACCATAGAACTGAAATTTCAAAAGACTGAAAAGTCACTTGACTGAAACCCATAACACTGAATTTCAACACACTAAATTGTAAACTGGACCATATAAAGCCAGACTAGGTGGGGGGTTATGCCCCTCCAGTACCCCCAATGAGGGAGGTCTGTGCCTCCCACACACCCCTAACTATATATACTAACTCCAGGATTGCACTACAGTGGGGAAAACAGTATATACCTTTCACTTACCTTGCAATAGTCTACATGCTGCCACTACTATGCCCTTTTCCAGACTGTAGTGCAATCCTGGAGTTCGTATATATAGTTAGGGTGGGGGGGGGGGTGTAGCCCCCCACCTAGTCTGGTTTTATATGGTTGTTGTGTCTTTCAGCTTTTCCCGGTTAGGGGTCGCCACAGCGGAACTCTGGTCCTCTAATGATTGGCAGTAGATTTTTGCATGCCGAGTTGCCAGCCCTGACGCACAACCTTCAACGAAGGTACACCCATTCACGCATGTCTCCACACAGAAGACGCTCTAGCTGAGAATCGAACAGGACAACGTCTTACTGTGAGGCGACAAGTTCATATGTCCATCAATAATTCCAAAAACATGTTATGTACAAGGTTTAAAAACATTTTTATCTTAAAGCTTACACAATGGCAAACAACTGCATTAATCCCAAAAAAAGTAAAAACAACCACACAACTGTGATGAAGTTGTCACACCAGTATGCAAGAAGCAAAACCAGAATAAAAACTGAGTGGCAACAAACACAGCTATGTAAAATAAATCAAAAAAGCTTTTATTATACCTCAGTAAGCACTTTCGCATTGACCTCAACACTTCATCAGACTTTAAAAATACATAAACACTCACTATTTAAACTCCAAAGAACAAATCAGACCAATTCCAATTATGACATCAAAACAAACTACCCAATCAGCTGCAGAAGTTCTAACAGCAAATTAGACAATACATTGTCGACCAATGTATGGTAAAATATAAAACAATCTACAATTTCTAGTATAACTTAAATATAAACTGCTTATCTACTTCTCACCTAGTTCTAACAGTATACATGTGCTTGATCAAGGTTAGTATGTTGAAAGTGAGTGTTATGGGTTTCAGTCGTGACTTTTCAGTCTTTTGAAATGTTTTGAAATTTCAGTGTTATGGTCTCAGTCAAATGAGGTTTCTATCATATGATCGGGATCCGTGCATATGTATATATACTGTAAGTATGCGTCTATATCTCTCTCTCTCTCTCTATATATATATATATATATATATATATATATATATATATATATATATATATCTATATATATATATATATCTAATCTATATATATATACATACATACACACACACATATACACACACACACACATATTGTATCAACCCTTCTCCTACACTTATCAAAGGCCTTCAATACTGTTTCCCACACCCTTCTCTTGTCCAAACTCCCTCTTTTCAATCTCTTCCCCCTCCTCTATTAACTGGTTTTCCAGTTACCTTTCTAATAGACAACAAGCCATCAAGTGGAATAGTACCTCTTCCTTCTTTCACACTCCAGCAGGAGTTCCACAAGGCACTGTACTGGGTCCCTTACATTTTAATATCTTCATTAATAATTTTCATCAGTGCATCCCCAATACCAAACTTGTCCAATAAGTGGATGATTCCACCATGATTTGTTATGCTCGGTCTCTCTCCAAACTCATGCAACTAACATAAGATGCCTTCTTTTGTACAGAGTCTTGGATGTTGAATAATCACCTTGCTCTCAATGCATCCGAAACCAAAATCATGATCTTTACCCCATCTAAAAACACCTCTATCAATAAAAATTCCTTCTCTATAGTCAGTCAAAATAAGATTTCCCACAAATAGTCTCCCGCACAAAACTTCTAGGTGTCATCAGTGATGAAGATTTAAAGTTGGACATTCATATACTAACTAGTATTAAGAAAACACATCAAAAGCTTGGAATGCTGTATTGTCACAGCCGCTATCTCACTCTCTCATCCAAACATATACTCCCTATTTTCTACCTCTTCCCCTCTCTCTTGTATGGAGCCCCTCTCCACACCAACCTTCAATCCTCCCTAAAGTCAAAAGTGTCATCCTGCTACAATAAAATCTATTTGCTGCTGGGACCAAATCCTCCTCCCACCACTGTGATGCACTCCACTCTCTGAACTTGCTGGAACTCCCTCGCTCTCTCTCTTACATTCAACTGTTAACTGCTCACAAACTCAATTCAAACCCTCTAACTGCCCTTCCCTCACCCCCATACTCACCTTGCATCATCCTGACAGACTACTCAGGTCCAGTAACCAGAACCTCCTTGAAGTGTACAAACCTTTATGCATACCTGGGCAATTTCTCCTGTCTTTCTCCCTCACTTGTCTATGGAATTCACTTCCCTTCCCCACATTCAAATCACCCAAAACCACTATGCCTTCAAGACCATGCTCCATTACCATGATTCCATCTCACTTCTCACTGGAAATGCCTATGCTCTCACTCCACCCGACTCCCTCTATATCATTTCAGCTACCCCATCCTTTTTTTTCTCCTTTCTCATAACTCAACCTATTCACCTCTCACTGTTCTACTCTCCTCCTCTAATTCTTCCTACCTCTCAACTCATGAAAGTTTGAGTGCATAAATGCCTGTACTCCAAATTATACTTATGTTCTCCAAAATACTTATGTTTTTATTTCATTCAATGTTTTCTTGCAATACCTTGCTCAAATGTTGTTATTCTGTCTTCTATATTACTGTTTTATAGAAGTTTTTGAAAAAGTACAGTTTTGTACCTACCATAAATGTAGATGTTCGAGGATCCACATTGCTGCAGTCATAACCTGTGGGTAGTCTGCTGTCCTCGGTCGGCCCGAATACCAAAGAGTTAGGCTGGCGTCAGTCATGGTCGCCCGGAGCTGACGTCAGTACGTAGTAGTACTTAAGCACATGACCGACGCCATATCCTCAGTCTTTCTTGCCCCAGATGTCAGAAGGCCTTAAAAAGGAAAGGCCAGAGCCAAAAAAGAAAATGTCCAACAACCACAAGGGAGAAAATAACAATTATCCCAAAGGAACAACAACAACCCCAAACATTAGAGGGGAAGGAGGGAGGGAAAATAGGACTGCAGCAATGTGGATCCTCGAACATCTACATTTATGGTAGGTACAAAACTGTACTATGTTCTTCGTCTCACATTGCTGCAGTCATAACCTGTGTGTAGAATACCAAAGCAAAGGAAAAGGGAGGCTGGCAAACTAAAAAGCATTAGGGGCTGCTAACATGCCCTGTAAGACTGCAGTGGCAAACCCAGCCCTGGACTTGGAATAAAGAGGGAGATGGTAATGCTTAGTAAAAGTGTGAACTGAACTCCAAGTAGCTGCTTCCAAAATATCCTTAGTAGCTACACCCCTCAAAAAAGCAGTAGATGTGGCAGTAGCCCTAGTGGAATGAGGTCTGATCCCAGCCGGAACATTCTTCCCATGATGAGAACAACAAAAAGCAATACAATGACCAATCCACTTTGAAATAGTCTGCTTTGAAACAGCTTTCCCTTGTGAACTCAAAGCAAAAGAAACAAATAACTGTTGAGTCTGTCTGAACTCCTTAGTTCTGCTCAAACAGTAACGTAACTGCCTGTGGATATCCAAAGAATGCAAGACTTTTTCCCCCTTATTTTGGGGATCAGCATAAAAAGTAGGCAAATGGATAGACTGGTTCAAGGCCACATTAGAAATCACTTTTGGCATAAAAGTAGGGTTAGTACGCAAATAAACTATCCTTATGGAATATCAGAAAGGGTTCAACTGCCATGAGAGCCTGCAATTCAGATACCCTCCTAGCAATAGTAATGGCCAACAAAAAAGCAGTCTTCCAAGACAAAAACTTCAATTCAGACGTAGCTGCAGGTTCAAAAGGAGGCAAAGTAAGCTTCTCCAACACAAAATTGAGATCCCAGGAAGGAGTAGGAGCTCTACGTGGGGGTCTTATATTTTTTGCCCCTCTAAGAAATTGCTTAAACAAAGGGTGAGAAAATAAAGGAGGGTCACAATCATAGTGAGCAGAAATGGCTGCAGCATGAACCTTCACAGAGGAAAATGACAAACCCTTGTCTAGTAATTCAGTAAGGTACTGTAGTGTAAAACTCAAATTAGGCACCAAGACATCAAAGCCCTTTGTTGTGCTCCAAAGAAAAAATCTCCTCCATTTATCAGCATAAACTTTTCTAGTGCTGGGCTGCCTGGCTTCCAAAATGACATCTAAAACCTGTTGAGGAAGCTGAGATCCCACAGGCTCTAAAACCGAATACGCCAGGCCGTTAGATGCAGGGACTGCACCCTGACATTGAGCAAATGACTGCTTGACTGGGACAACAAGTGAGGAAGCTGTGGCAAAGGCCAAGGAGGCTCCTGAATTAAACTCCTCAGCAGAGGATACCAGTGCTGACGTGGCCAATCTGGTGCTATTAGAATCATGCAAGGCTTGTCCCGCCTGACTTTCAAGAGTACCTTGGGAAGGAGAGGCAGAGGAGGAAAAGCATAGACGTGAAGGTTGTTCCAGCTGAAAGATAGAGCATCCACTTTCCAAGCTTTTGGGTGAAACATCTTTGTGCAAAATTTTGGTAGTTGGAAATTTAGAGGAGAAGCGAACAGATCTATGTCTGGAGTTCCCCAAGCCACTGTCAACTGTTGAAATACCTGAGGATCCAATTTCCACTCGTGGGGGTCCTCAATTTGTCTGATCAATACATCTGCTAGGGAGTTCTGTGCTCCTGGCAGAAACTGTGCTTGAAGAGTGATGTGCAAACTCAGAGCAGTCTCCCACAATATCATTGCTTGTCTGCAGAGAGGGTAAGAATGGGTTCCCCCCTGCTTGTTGATGTACTACATGACTGTAGTGTTGTCTGTTCGAATCAACACCTGTCCTGGTTGAAGTAGACCCTTGAAAGCCATCAGGGCAAACTGGACTGCTAACATCTCCTTCATGTTGATATGCAAATGCTGTAGTCTGGGAGGCCACGTGTCTTGAATCCATTTCCCATTGAAGTGTGCTCCCCAAGCCAGGTCTGAGGCATCCGTCGTTATGATCTGACTCGCCTCTGGTCGGGTCACAGAGAGTCCCTTGTTTAGGTGACATTCCTGTGCCCACCACAAGAATTCCTTCTGGATGCAAGGTATTATCTGAATGACAGTGTCCAAATCGTGGCAGTGTTGAGTCCATACACTTTTGAGATACCATTGTAGCTTCCTCATATGCAGTTTGGCATTGGGAAGTACTAGAATGCAAGATGCCATGAACCCCAAGGCTTGAAGGACTGTCCTTGCAGTCAGCCTGGACAGTACTGATAACTGCTGGAAGTATAGGTGAAGAGTTCTTTGTTTGTCCGGGGTCAGAAAAGCCCTCTGAGAGTCTGTATTCACTCTCACACCCAGAAAGCACATGTCCTGAGAGGGTACTAGACTGGACTTTATTTCGTTCACAGAATACCCTAGGCACCTTAAAACTGCCATTACATACTGTAGATGTTGAAGTAACTTGTCTTTGTCTTGAGCAAGAATCAGGCAATCGTCCAGATAAGGATAAATTTGTATTCCCCTCAGTCTGAAGAAAGCTATTACAGGAGCCAGAACCTTTGGTTTATCTACTGCGCCCAGGGTGTTCACAAAGGGCAATGCAGAGAACTGATAATGAGAAGTACCAGCCCGAAATCGCAGGAATCTCCTGCAGCTGGGCCTGATAGGAATGTGAAGATAGGCCTCTTTGAGATCCAGAGTTACCATCCAGTGATCTTTGCCTAGCATAGGCAGAAGTTGCTGTAATGTTAACATCTTGAACTTTGGAATGTCTAGGTATGTGTTGAGAACGGACAAATCCAGAATTGGCCTCCAAGTGTTTCCTTTCTTTGGCACTAGGAATAGACGGGAATAAAACCCTAGGCCTACTTCTGACGGAGGTACCACCTGGATTGCTCCCATCTGTAAAAGCAAAGAAATTTGTTCCTGAGCCTCCAGCCTTTGCTGAGGAGGTACATCTGGCATGCCTTTGAAAGGAGGGAAAGTGTGAAAATAAAACTTGTAGCCTTGATTTATTATTTTCAACACCCATTTGTCCTGGGTGACCAAATGCCAATTTTGTTTGAAAAGTGCCAACTTTCCTCCTAGAGGAGCTGCCAGAAAAGAAGGATCTGGCAGCTGAAGATACAGGTTATTGGGTCTGTTTACGAAAAGGCTGACCCCTGCCCTCACTAGAAGATTGTGCAGGAGAACTCCAAGTCCTAGGTCTGAAAGAACCCTGAGCGTGAGCCCTGCCCCTACCACGTCTAGACCTGCCTTTAGACTGGAAATCCGAAGAAGGGTAGGACCATCCTCTTGCAGGCCAGTTCCTGCTAAATTTAGGGGGCTGCACTTGCAAAAAATCCTTAACCGTCTGCATAGACTTAGCTTTATCTTCCATCTTTTTCAAAACTGACTCCACAGGGGAACCAAAAAGAACTTCAGATTGAAGAGGAGCATCCAAGATTCAAGCTTTAACATGCTCTGACAAATTTTGATCCTTAAGCCAGGCATGTCTACGAATAACTGAACCAGTAGCAGCCACCCTGGAAGAAGCCTGAAGAGCATCGAAGCCACACTGCAAGGAATGTTTACCAACTTGATCTGAAGCATGAACCAAGTCCTGCAATTCCTTACACTCTATACCCTCAGATAAAGCATCTACCTTAGATTTCAATTGACCTGACAGAAAGTTCTGATACTTCAGCATATGAAATTGGCAATTTAAAGCCCTCATAGCTAACGTAGAAGAGGTGTACACTTTTTTCCCCCATCTATCCAAAGCTCTAGAATCTTTATCCAAAGGAACTGGATTCTTAACCACAGAAGCCCTGACACCCTTCGGCCCTTGAATAATAGTTTCCGGGTCAGCTCTAGGACTCTTATACAAATATTTGTCTGCCTCTGGAACTCTGTAATACCTGTCTGGCTTGACAGGGGCAGGGGGTAAAGAACCAGGATTAAGTGAAGCTTCAGAAAAAACATCCTGAACAACATCTAAAACAGGGTGAATAGCCAAAGGCCTATGTTGTGGCAAAAACAAAAATTCCCTAAGCCTTTTTCAAGAGTCTGAAAAATCCTGACCTTCCCACTTGAAATGCTCCCTCATGGAATGCAAAGTTTCAGAAAAGGAAAAATCCTCTGGAGGAGAAGCAGAAGGACAGGAATCCTCTGCATCCGAATCTGAATAGGGAGGAAAATCCTGAATATCCTCAGCTGAGGACTCAGAGTAATCTGAAGAATGCTCCATTCCCTCTAAATCTGTCTCCACCCTAGGCCTCTTCTCTGGAGGGGGCATAGAACCCCTGATCAAAGTAATCAAATCCTCTGCCATTTTCAACATATGTTTTTTAGGAACAGAACCTGAAGAACTAGAGCTATGGCCCGTACCAGTAAGACCAGATTTAGCCTTAGCAGGGCCTTTAGTCACTGAGGTAGAAGGCCTAATAACCTTTTGTAAGAATGGAGCTACAGATACTTGAGAAGCACCCTCGGCCTGGCCCAACTCCTGAGAGGCCAACTCCTGCAAAAGTAAAGGTTCCCCCTGGGATTCAGCCGAGACCTCGGCTGGATCCACAGATTCAACCGTAGATTCCATAGAACCGGCGTCCGCAACGGACGACTCATCCGGTTTAGACCTTAAAGATTTATCTTTTCGCTTTTTAGCGGTAGCGGGCGTCGGAGGATCCGACGGCATATTGTAGTTACACCGCTTACCGAAAAGAAACCTAGCACAGTCTAATCTACGTTTAATGGTGCGCTTATTAAATCTAGTGCAAAAGCGACACCCGACTACGTCGTGCTCAGGCCCCAAGCAGGGAATACAGAAAGAATGATAGTCCCTATGAGGTATCTGTTTCCCACAAGAAATACAATTATTAACTTTTTCTGACATCCGGATTAACTGAGGCAAGAAAAGACAAAAATTTTCCCCAACGGGGTACTTAGCCCAACTTGGTCTTCGGTCTGAAACTCGAATATTTCAGAACGCCGAATGGCACTTGCAAACGCTGCTTCTGCTTCGGACTACGCGGCAAGAAAGACTGGGGATATGGCGTCGGTCATGCGCTTAAGTACTACTACGTACTGACGTCAGCTCCGGGCGACCATGACCGACTCCAGCCTAACTCTTTGGTATTCGGGCCGACCGAGGACAGCGGACTACCCACAGGTTATGACTGCAGCAATGTGAGACGAAGAACATCTGTATTATACTTGTTAAGCTTGCTGACATTAGCTATGTAACATTTGTATGCGGAATCTGCATGTCCTCCACATGGTCGAGTGAACTTTAAAGACATGCAGGTAGGTGTGTGCATGAGTGGGTGTGCCTTCTTTGAAAGATGGACGCCAGGCTGGTAACTCGACACTGTCAAAATCCACTGCCATTCATAAGTGGACCGGTGATCTGCTGTGACGACCCCTAACCGGGAAAAGCCGAAAGGAGCACAGGAAAATAACTTTTTGGGTGGCGAAAGCCAGGGAACAATTTTATCTAGGCTTATATAGGCACCAGGGCAGCTAGCCTAGTACCTACCTATGAACAAGAGAATATTTGTATATGGAGCTTTTTTCCCCCGGGCCTTCACTGAAAACGGGCTAATTTTACCCAATGGATTTTCCTGGTTAAACTGCAAATTAAATAAATAACATTATATATAGATATAGATATATATATATATATATATATATATATATATACACACACACACACACACACACATATATATATTAATTACGTATATTAACAATCTGGTCCAGTTAGGTTGCGGTTACAAAATCCAGGAGTTTCTGTGTCTGTACATTTGGTGTTGTATATGACTTCTAGTTAATAGTGGTGTAATTAAAGTTGCCCATGGATATTGTATTTGTTTGGATGGTGAGTTTTTTCAGGAAATTAAATATATGGCATGGGTTTCCTTGATCTTAGGGAGGAGCCTACAGCTTGCAAGAAAGTGCCGTTGGATTTTGGCTACAGTGATTTGAAAATAGAAAAGCTCAAAGCCTTGAGGTATATTTATTTTTGATGCAAATCAAGACATCTTTAGTCCCCATCTGTGTAGTAGCTGGTCAAAATGTATAGAAGGCATTATAACCTTGCACTGTTGATGTACTCAACACATCTTTAAACCATATCTCAGTGACGACACAGATGTCAGCATTCTCTAGGGTATACAGAGCTCATAGGGAGTGAGGTTTTTGTTACTTCTAGCATTGAGTAGTAACACATTTAGATTTTCTTGGTTTTGAATTGCTATTTTGGAAGTACTTTCAGTTTGGTATCATCTAGAAAAGCACTATGCGGGGTGGACAATTTTTGTAGCTAATGCTTCAAAGCCTAGAAGGGACAGATGCAGACCATCCCTGGAAAAGCAGCATGCATGACCTGTTAACCATTTCCTTCCATGCTGACAAATATTGGGTCCCCTTAGAATGGCACCAGAAACTAAGTCAATTTTTAAAGTAAGTCATCTTTTCTTCATATTGTGGCACCATCCCTGGAGAAGGTAAAATGCTGCTTAATGCTAGGCTTGTATCAGTCTGAGACACGTATTCCAAGAGCTCTACAATGTCCCTCTTCATATCGTTTTGGGAGCTACATCTCAGGTCATTTACACCCACACAGACTATGACTGAGTCATACTAGTCTTGTGATCCAACGACATGTGTGCATTCATAATGTGGTGGATCCTGGCCCCTGATAAGCAAATGACTGCGACTTTTTCCATACTCAGCCTGCTGAGAGGGACATCAGTTTATCCCACAATGGGATCTCCCATGACTACAAAGTTGGATTCTGTGGTGGCTTTCATTATGGGGTTAGAAGTTGAGGCTCCATAACATGTGGTTGTATGGGCTGATGTGAGTGCTGTTTTAAAAGAGTGCATTCAGGGTTGCTGAGGGAGTTTGTTATGTGTACTTCACCTATGGTGTCTGGGGTTTAGGAAGGTTACAATTCAGTTCCTCAACATATGTAGTTCTATGTGTCTGCTTTGAATTGTTTGTGATGGGTGCAGTGTGTGTGCTACTGACAACCTTATTGACATTAGGAGTGCTTTTATTTGAGAGGTTTGTCTCCAGTGACATTGTATAAATACATCTCTCACATACCATACCAGTTTAAGAATTAACTGTTTTTCAGTAAATCTAAAGCAGTTTCTACATTGCTTCAGATGTCGATATCCACCAAGCGGGTAAGAGACATAGTCGGAAAGTTCCTATCCATGGCATCGGATCCTTTTTATTGATTAGATAGATAGTTGGAGACATTTTACTTGTCTTGTCGAGTGCACTCATTTTTTAATTGTAAACAGTTTTTACAAAGGACTGTAGTAAACATGATTTCTTTGTTCTGTAACAAGATGGAGCCTGGCAAAAGAGAAAAACTGGGTCACTCCTCTAATGTGGTAAATAGCTGCATATCTGTAGCACAATCTGTGTGTGTATGTATGTGCCATGTCTTTCGATTTTTATCTCAGAATTATGGACAAATAAATTATTGGGGAAAGGGTACTAGGAGTGGCTGCTACTCACGCAAAGTAATTTCCAAATTTAGGACGGATGGAAAAAAAGTTGGAATACAAATTAGATGTGTTCCCCCAAATTTGGGAGAATTGACAGGTGTGTGTCTGTGTGTGTGTGTGTACTGGACCTTTATGCATTATGACTGAGAATTGAATACTTTTTGGTTTCAGTAAAGTAAATATATATCTATCTTTATACATATGTGTATATATATATATATATATATATATATATATATATATACATATACATACACACATTTATATATATATATATATATATATATATATATATATATATATACACACACACATATATATATATATATATATATATATATATATATGCATATGTGTGTGTGTGTGTATATATATATATATATATATATACATATACATATACACACACACAGATCTGCGGTGGTGGTGCTGCGGTAGCATTGTCGCCTCACAGTAAGACGCTGTCCGGTTCGATTCTCAGAGCGTTTTCTGCGTGGAGACGTGTGAATGGGCATACCTTCGTTGAAGGTTGCGCGTCAGGGCTGGCAACTCGGCACGTAAAAATCAACTGCCAATCATTAGCGGACTGGAGTTCCACTGTGGCGACCCCTAACCGGGAAAAAGCCGAAAGACACACACACACACTATATAAATCGATGAAATATTTAGCAACAAGGCTTCAATAACAAGATAGTGGAGGGTTACTAACGGTATTCAGTATCTTCAAAGAAATCCAGCTGTGAATCCCCCTTGCTGGCTCTCTCTGTGCTGTAACTACTGCTGAGGGTAGATAACAGCTAAAGTGATGTCTTAACAGCTTGTGTATGTGTTGTACAGAGACCAATTTGCACACATTTAAAGCGCATCACTTGTGAATGTTCTTTGTCATTTAACAAGATTGCTTACTAAAGCTGAAGCCTATGCAGAGACAAATTTGGGTAGGAATATCTCAGTAAATGGCTTCAACTACACTGGCTGAAAAATGTATTATGAACTACAACTGACCTAAGTAACATACAAATAATAATAATAAAAATGTGTTAATCAGGCAGTACATAACACACTCAGACTCTCATTACTAGTTTTCCCTGCTGGTAGATATAAAAAGTACAGTTTTGTACCTACCATATACTCAATGCATTCCAGATTTGTGAAACAGGCTGGCTTTATATGCCAAACTAGGTACTTCTCTTGCAACATTTATAAACAGTCTGGATAACTGTAAGAATTCAGGACAAAACCAAAAAAAAACAGCAAATCCATTTTTTCAAAAATGTGCCATTTTACCCACCCAAAAGAAAAAAATATATTTTCTTTGTCTTCTGTGGATGAAATCAGAGATGTTCGTGTTACACTGCTGCAGTCATTACACTTGGGTTATCCTGCCGTCAGGCGGTTCCCCAGTCGGCCAGAGTTTCAAAGTCTTGGTCCGGCGTCGGTTGCTGTCGCCTCCTCCCTGACGTCAGTGCGACAGGGGTATATAAGATGCAGCAGACGCCATTTTCTTCAGTTTTTCTTGCCCCAGATGTCAGGTGCCCCCAAATAGGTAGGCAATTCAAATTGCTAATAAAACATAAATAAGAAAAGCAAACAAAAAAGTACAGTTTTGTACCTACCATAAATGTAGATGTTCGAGGATCCACATTGCTGCAGTCCTTACTATTGGGTAGTCCGCTGTCCAGTCGGCCCGAATACCAGAGTATATGGCTGCGGTCAGGCGCATTAGACTGGCGCCAGTACATCAGGGTACTAATGCGCATGACCGGCGCCATATCCTCAGTCTTTTCTTGCCCCAGATGTCAGAAGACCCTAAAAGACAAGGCTCAAAATACCTGCACCAAAATTATGTGCAATATATACAAAAATATATACAAAAATATCAACATATAACCTCACCTACACAACCACCCCTAAACACAGAGGGAAGGAGGGAAGGTAAATTGGACTGCAGCAATGCCATCCTCGAACATCTACATTTATGGTAGGTACAAAACTGTACTATGTTCTTCGTTCCACATTGCTGCAGTCCTTACACTTGGGTAGAATCCCAAAGCAGAGGTAGGGAGGCTGGCAAATCATAAAGAAGTAGGAGCTGACAACATGCCCTGCAGAACAGCTGTGGCAAAACCAGCCCTAGACTTAGAGTAGATAGGAAGGTGATAATGCTTAGAGAAAGTATGCACTGAACTCCAAGTAGCTGCCTCCAAAATATCCTTAGTTGCCACCCTCTTAGAAATGCTGTTGAAGTGGCAGTAGCCCTAGTGGAATGAGGCCTAATCCCAGCTGGAATCTCCTTGCCATGATGGGAATAACAAAATGCAATGCAAAGCCAATCCACCTAGAAATAGTTTGTTTTGACACAGGCTTTGCCCTGCGCTCCTCAAAGCAAAAGAAACAAACAACTGCTGAGACTGCCTAAAATCTTTAGTCCTGCTTAAATAATAACGCAATTGCCTGTGTACATCTAATGTGTGCAAAATCTTTTCCCTTTATTTTGTGGGTCTGCATAAAAGTAGGCAAATGAATAGTTTGGTTTAAAGCCACACTAGAAACCACCTTAGGCATAAAGGAAGGATTAGTTCGTAATGATACCCTATCCTTATGGAAAATCAAAAGGCTCTACTGCCATAAGGGCCTGCAACTCAGACACCTTCTTGCAGAAGTAATAGCCAACAGAAAAGCAGTCTTCCATGACAAGTATTTCAATTCAGCAGTAGCCGCAGGCTCAAAAGGTTGTAAAGTTAATTTTTCCAACACAAAATTGAGATCCCAAGCAGGAGTAGGAGCTCTACGTGGGGGTCTTATATTCTTTGCCCCTCTAAGAAACTGCTTGAACAAAGGATTAGAAAAAATGGTGGATCACAATCATAGTGAGCTGAAATTGCTGCAGCATGAATCTTAATGGAAGAGAAGGACAAACCTTTGTCCAATAACTCAGTCAAATATTGTAGTATCTGAGGAATGTTTGGCACAAGAGGGTCAAGGCTGTGAGCCTGGTTCCAGGAACAGAATCTCTTCCATTTATCCGAATAGGCTTTCCTGGTACTAGGCCTTCTTGCCTCCAGGATGACATCCATAACAGCTTTAGAGACAGGCATTGCTTGCTTTGCTAAAGTATCTTCCATGCAGCGAGGTTTAAGGTCCTTAGCTGGCTGTGGAGAATCTGACTGTTGTTCTGAGAGAGTAGATGTGGTGTTTGAGGCAAAATCCAGGGTGTCCTTGTGCTAAGTTTTTTAAGATTGGGTACCACTGCTGCCGTGGCCAGTCTGGTGCAATCAGCATCATTTTTGGCCCCTCTTGCCTGGCTTTTATGAGTACCTTTGGAAGAAGAGGCAGTGGTGGGAATGCGTATACTATTAGATTTTTCCAGCTGAATGAGAGGGCATCCACTTTCCATGCTTGTGGATGGTAACTCCTTGTGCAGAATTTCTGTAGCTGGCAATTCTTTGGTGATGCAAATAGATCTATGTCCGGGCTCTACCATTTCTGTGTTATTCTGAATATTTGTGGATTCAATTCCTATTCGTGTGGATCCAAGATATTTCTGCTCAAGTCGTCTGCCAGTGTTTTTTTCTCTCCTGGCAGGAATTGTGCTTGTAGATGAACTTGATTGCTTATAGCTGTGTTCCACAAGGTCATTGCTTGTCTGCAGAGGGGGTATGAATGGGTGCCCCCTTGCTTGTTTATGTACCACATGACTGTGGTGTTGTCTTTAGTAGTAGTTGTGCTGGATGTAGCAGGTCCTTGAAAGCTATAAGGGCATTTTGTACAGCTAGCATCTCTTTTTGGTTGATGTGAAGATGCTTTTGTTCTATAGGCCACTTGCCCTGAATGCATTTTCCTGCCATGTGTGCTCCCCAGGCGTAATCCGATGCATCTGTTGTCAGTGTTTGCCTGGGTGTGGGTTGAGTAAAAGGCTGTCCCTTGTTGAGGTGACAAGCTTGAGACAACCATCGAAACTCCTTCTGAAGGCAAGGTATTAGTGGCATAACTGTTTCCAAACTTTGACAATGTTGAGACCATACACTCTTTAGGTACCATTGTAGTTTCCTCATATGCAGTGTGGCATATGGAATTAGTAGTATGCAAGATGCCATGTAGCCCAAGGCCTGCAGAATTTTTCTTGCAGGGAGTCGGGTCTTTATTGCCATCAATTGAAAGTATTGAGTCAAATGTCCTTGCTTGTCTGGCATGAGATAAGCCATCTGGGCCGTTGTGTTCAAGCTGGCACCCAGGAATATTATCTCTTGGGAGGGCACTAGTTTTGATTTCTTTTCGATTACTGTGTACCCCCAAGCAACTTAGTAACTTTTTTTTACAAACACCAGATGCTTTAGGAGAATAGGCAGTCGCCCAGGTATGGGTAAATTTGAATTCCTCTTTGTCTGCAAAATGCAATTACTGGTGCCAAGCACTTTGTGAAGACCCTGGGTGCAGTAGATAAGCCAAAGGGCAGTGCAGAGAATTGATAATGCATTGGACCAGCTATGAATCTGTGGCATCTTCTGCAGTGTTGTCTGATAGGGACATGCAGTTATGCCTCCTTGAGGTCCAAAGTCACGAGCCAAGCTTGCTTGCCCAGCATGGGAAGAAGCTGCTGTAATGTCAACATTTTGAATTTCGGGACATCCAGTTAAGTGTTTAGAGATGAAAGATCCAGAGTAGGCCCTCCAGGCTTTGTCTTTTCTGGGTACCAGAAAGAGTCTTGAGTAAAATCCTTGTTCTTGTTCCTGCGGAGGTACCATCTGAATAGCTCCCATGGTCATAAGTGCTGTAATTTGTTTTTGAGCCTCTGCCCATTTATTTGGTGGCAGATTTGGCATTCCTTTTAACCTTGGCAGAGTGTGAAAGTGGAACCTGTAACCCTGTGAAATGATATTGAGAACCCATTTGTCTTTGGTAATCATATGCCAATTGTGATAGAAAAGAGCCAGTTTTCCTCCCAGTGGGGCTGCCAAGAGAGAAATGTTTGGCAGCTGTAGTGGGAAGTCATTGGGACTGTTTTTTGTAAGGTTGTTGTCAAGTCTTCTCCTTCTTTCTGGCCTGGTGCACCCCACTGTCGACCTTGTGGCTGTCCGCTGCCCCTTTGAGGTCTGTCTGTAACAGGAAAGGACCAATTCTTTGTTGGCCAGTTTCTGCTAAATCTTGTAGGCTGTACCTGTAAGAAATCTTTCAGTTTGCATAGATTTTGCCTTATCCTCCATTTTCTTTAGTACCTCTTCTGCCTTAACTCCAAATAGGACATCATGCTACAAGGGTGCATCCAGTAGTTTTGCTTTAACATGATCTGGCATTGCATGTTCCTTTAACCATGCGTGTCTTCTAATGACAGAGCCTGTAACTGCTGCTCTGCAGGAGGCCTCAAAAGAATCAAAACCACATTGCAAAGTATGTTTTCCCACTTGTTCTGCAGCATGCAATAAATCCTGCATTTCTTTAAAATTAGGAGGATCTGTACTGAAAGCATTTTTTGTTTCAACTGAGACATCAGAAATTGCTGGTATTTTAACATGTGAAATTGGTAATTCAAAGCCCTCATTGCTAAAGTTGCAGATGTATATACTTTCTTTCCCCCATCTGTCTAATGCTCTGGAGTCTCTGTCAGAGGGAACTGGGTTCTTTGCTGATGAGGCCTTGACCCCTTTGGGTTCCTGAGAAATAGTTTCTGGGTCTGCCACTGGGCTTTTATACATAAATGTGTGTGAGTCAGGGACTCTGTAATACCTGTCGGGTTTAACTGGAGCTGGAGGTAAGGAATCGGGATTTAAGCTGGATTCAGTATACACATCATCCACAATGTCTAACACTGGCGGAATAGCCAGGGGTCTGTGATGAGGTAAAAGTAGGAATTTTCTGAGCCTTTTCTTGGATTCTGAGGAATCCTGGCCCTCCCAATGGAAATGCTCCCTCATGGTGTGTAAAGTTTCCCCAAAAGAGTAATCCTCTGGGGGAAGAGGCTGATGGAATGGATTCCTCAGCATCAGAATCCTCATAACGGGGTAAAGAGTAACCTAGGTTTGAGGAAGCCTGTGAGGAAATGGACACCTGGTCGGAGGAGTCAGAATCCACATCCTGTCTGGGCCTTTTATCAGGAGGGGAATGGGACCCACTGATCACAGTGATCAGGTCTTCGGCCATTTTGAGCGTTTGTTTCTTAGGCATGGAGGCCTGCCCTGGAGCCTGTGATTTCTTAGATTTAAGAGGTGGTTTAGACTTAGAAGAGGGTTTAAGGCTAAGCTGACTAGGTCTGAATACACCCTCTGTAGTTGCAGGAGGCTCATGTACACCGGATCCCTCTGCAGGGACGGTTTTGGTAGTCTGTAAAACTTGGGAGTCCGATGGCACAGCCATCTCCAATAAAGAGTCGGTGGCTGCCTGTGGTTCTGCAGAAGTGGTCGTCAGTGGCTGAGAAAGTGCCTCGCTGAAAACCGGCGACTGGCCAAGAAGAGGCGTCGTTGTCCGTTTTGGGCCTCAGAAGAAAATGGCATCGGCTGCATCCTATATACCCGTCACACTGGCGTCCAGGAAGGAGGCGACAGCAGCAGACACCGGACAAAGAACTATGGAACTCCTGGCCGACTGGGGAACGCCGCCTAGGGAAACAAAGTTGAGGTCCCAAGTTGGAGCAGGTGCTCTACGGGGCGGTCTTATGTTTTTTGCCCCTCTGAGGTACTGTTTTAATAAAGGGTTAGAGAAAATTGTTGGATCAGTGTTGTAATGAGCAGAGATGGCAGAGGCATGGATCTTGATGGATTAAAAGGAGAGGCCTTTGTCCAGCATCTCAGTCAAATATTGTAGTATCTGAGGAATGTTTGGCACAAGAGGGTCAAGGCTGTGAGCCTGGTTCCAGGAACAGAATCTCTTCCATTTATCCGAATAGGCTTTCCTGGTACTAGGCCTTCTTGCCTCCAGGATGACATCCATAACAGCTTTAGAGACAGGCATTGCTTGCTTTGCTAAAGTATCTTCCATGCAGCGAGGTTTAAGGTCCTTAGCTGGCTGTGGAGAATCTGACTGTTCTGAGAGAGTAGATGTGGTGTTTGAGGCAAAATGCAGGGTGTCCTTGTGCTAAGTTTTTTAAGATTGGGTACCACTGCTGCCGTGGCCAGTCTGGTGCAATCAGCATCATTTTTGGCCCCTCTTGCCTGGCTTTTATGAGTACCTTTGGAAGAAGAGGCAGTGGTGGGAATCACGTATACTATTAGATTTTTTCCAGCTGAATGAGAGGCATCCACTTTCCATGCTTGTGGATGGTAACTCCTGTGCAG
The DNA here is from genome assembly GCF_019279795.1 of Protopterus annectens. Taxonomy (NCBI): domain Eukaryota; kingdom Metazoa; phylum Chordata; order Ceratodontiformes; family Protopteridae; genus Protopterus; species Protopterus annectens. The sequence goes on along the minus strand of NC_056741.1, from coordinate 1,601,086,676 downwards.
AATTTCTGTAGCTGGCAATTCTTTGGTGATGCAAATAGATCTATGTACGGGCTCTACCATTTCTGTGTTATTCTGAATATTTGTGGATTCAATTCCTATTCGTGTGGATCCAAGATATTTCTGCTCAAGTCGTCTGCCAGTGTTTTTTTCTCTCTGGCAGGAACCAGTGCTGTAGATGAACTTGATTGCTTATAGCTGTGTTCCACAAGGTCATTGCTTGTCTGCAGAGGGGGTATGAATGGGTGCCCCCTTGCTTGTTTATGTACCACATGACTGTGGTGTTGTCTGTCTTTAGAAGTAGTTGTGCTGGATGTAGCAGGTCCTTGAAAGCTATAAGGGCATTTTGTACAGCTAGCATCTCTTTTTGGTTGATGTGAAGATGCTTTTGTTCTATAGGCCACTTGCCTGAATGCATTTCCTGCCATGTGTGCTCCCAGGCGTAATCCGTTGCATCTGTTGTCAGTGTTTGCCTGGGTGTGGGTTGAGTAAAAGGCTGTCCCTTGTTGAGGTGACAAGCTTGAGCCAACCATCGAAACTCCTTCTGAAGGCAAGGTATTAGTGGCATAACTGTTTCCAAACTTTGACAATGTTGAGACCATACACTCTTTAGGTACCATTGTAGTTTCCTCTCATATGCAGTGTGGCATATGGAATTAGTAGTATACAAGATGCCATGTAAAGCCCAAGGCCTGCAATTTTTCTTGCAGGGAGTCGGGTCTTTATTGCCATCACTTGAAAGTATTGAGTCAACTGTCCTTGCTTGTCTGGCGTGAGATAAGCCATCTGGGCCGTTGTGTTCAAGCTGGCACCAGGAATATTATCTCTTGGGAGGGCACTAGTTTTGATTTCTTTTCGGTTCTGTGTACCCCAAGCAGTCTTAGTAACTTTTTACAAACACCAGATGCTTTAGGAGAATAAGCGGTCGCCCAGGTATGGAGTAAATTTGAATTCTCTTTGTCTGCAAAATGCAATTACTGGTGCCAAGCACTTTGTGAACCCTGGGTGCAGTAGATAAGCCAAAGGGCAGTGCAGAGAATTGATAATGCATTGGACCAGCTATGAATCTGTGGCATCTTCTGCAGTGTTGTCTGATAGGGACATGCAGTTATGCCTCCTTGAGTCCAAAGTCACGAGCCAAGCTTGCTTGCCCAGCATGGGAAGAAGCTGCTGTAATGTCAACATTTTGAATTTCGGGACATCCAGTTAAGTGTTTAGAGATGAAAGATCCAGAGTAGGCCCTCCAGGCTTTGTCTTTTCTGGGTACCAGAAAGAGTCTTGAGTAAAATCCTTGTTCTTGTTCCTCTTGGAGGTACCATCTGAATAGCTCCCATGGTCATAAGTTGCTGTAATTTGTTTTTGAGCCTCTGCCCATTTATTTGGTGGCAGATTTGGCATTCCTTTTAACCTTGGCAGAGTGTGAAAGTGGAACCTGTAACCCTGTGAAATGATATTGAGAACCCATTTGTCTTTGGTAATCATATGCCAATTGTGATAGAAAAGAGCCAGTTTTCCTCCCAGTGGGGCTGCCAAGAGAGAAATGTTTTGCAGCTGTAGTGGGAAGTCATTGGGACTGTTTTTTGTAAGGTTGTTGTCAAGTCTTCCTTCTTTCTGGCCTGGGGCACCCCACTGTCGACCTTGTGGCTGTCCGCTGCCTCTTGGACGTCTGTATTTGCCCCTTTGAGGTCTGTCTGTAACAGGAAAGGACCAATTCTTTGTTGGCCAGTTTCTGCTAAATCTTGTAGGCTGTACCTGTAAGAAATCTTTCAGTTTGCATAGATTTTGCCTTATCCTCCATTTTCTTTAGTACCTCTTCTGCCTTAACTCCAAATAGGACATCATGCTACAAGGGTGCATCCAGTAGTTTTGCTTTAACATGATCTGGCATTGCATGTTCCTTTAACCATGAGTGTCTTCTAATGACAGAGCCTGTAACTGCTGCTCTGCAGGAGGCCTCAAAAGAATCAAAACCACATTGCAAAGTATGTTTTCCCACTTGTTCTGCAGCATGCAATAAATCCTGCATTTCTTTAAAATTAGGAGGATCTGTACTGAAAGCATTTTTTGTTTCAACTGAGACATCAGAAATTGCTGGTATTTTAACATGTGAAATTGGTAATTCAAAGCCCTCATTGCTAAAGTTGCAGATGTATATACTTTCTTTCCCCATCTGTCTAATGCTCTGGAGTGTCTGTCAGAGGGAACTGGGTTCTTTGCTGATGAGGCCTTGACCCCTTTGGGTTCCTGAGAAATAGTTTCTGGGTCTGCCACTGGGCTTTTATACATAAATGTGTGTGAGTCAGGGACTCTGTAATACCTGTCGGGTTTAACTGGAGCTGGAGGTAAGGAATCGGGATTTAAGCTGGATTCAGTATACACATCATCCACAATGTCTAACACTGGCGGAATAGCCAGGGGTC